>NW_022992075.1:49100-201600 GCF_902827175.1 Gymnodraco acuticeps
ATTGTAATTGTTGAAAAAACAATGTCATACAATTATGTGGTAGCAGAAACCGATGATGAAATCAAATATTGGCGATGGTCGTTTGTCTTACAACAGCCGTGATACGTTGCTGAGATATTGTTACATACAAACAATAAAAAAAGGTTTTTCTTTTTGAAACACTGGGAGGAGCATCTGTCCAAGGCCCTACCAGCAACTTTTTGCCAGAATAAACCCAATTTGGACAATAACGGCCCGTCCACACAGCGGCGTGCGTTGAAGCTTCCAACGCTTCTGCCCATTCACTTTGAATGGGGTGACGTCACTTTTAACCGAACTGCATTTTGGGAAGCGACGTGGAGCGTTGCTGGCGTGGCTCGCTTCAAAAGTTGAGCAATGTTCAACTTTTGGCGCCTCGGTAGAAGCGTCAGCCAATGAAATCCCGTTTATGCAAATCTGCCAGTACAAGCGCTAGCCAATCAAACCGCGTGTATGCTGGGAGAGACTACGCAACTAATTTCCTCATATTCCAAAAAATGGAGGGAAAATTGATTATAGCGGTAGTGAATCACCCGGTGCTGTATGATCAGTCTCTGTTCATCTACCGGGATACAAACCGGAGGAGCGAGGCATGGAGGGAGGTGGCAGAGACAGTGGGTGAAACTGGTAGGTTTTCGCCTGTTTGGGGATTTTATATCCAGTTTACTTCGTTTTAACATTGCTATTGCTTTGTATGCCGGGGGCGGGAGATTCATGTGATTGGTTGTTGGTCGCGTTGCTCGCAAAAAATCCCCAAGCTTCAGACACGCCCAGCTCCAAGCGTCAACGCACGCCGCTGTGTGGACGGGCCGTAAGACTTCTACGACCAGCAAAGGTTTGTATTTGTTCTGTCTATGACCGTAGAGTCGGTTTAACTCTCTATAATAGATATTGATGTTTCATGAGCTGGTCTGAGGCGTCCAACTTTTCAGTCCAGTTTCTTTTAACTTCTTTGAAAGCTTTTTAAAGAGCAGGCAATCAGCGACAGAGTGAAATTCAAAAGCTTTCTCCACCACCTCCCTGTGTTCCTCTGCTCTCCAACATAAATAGTTTGTTTAGTGGCCTTTGCAGCAGCATTTGAAAGCACTCATTGATCAGTTTGAACAGGCTTTGAGATGGAGACAGACCGCAGCTCGTAAAGTTCTGCATTTATTGGCTCCGCGGGTATTACCACTGAGATGGCCCAATGCTTGGTAATAATAATTGGGTCAATGCAGATGGAGAGGAGAAGAGAAGGGATACATAGAGTGGCAGGGGGAGAATGAAAGTAAGGAGAGAAGTTGACTACACTACGAGTCTACCAAGTGTACCAAATCTAAAGCCATCCATCTGATACTTATTGAGACATTTTGACCAAAACCACAAATGTCAACCACATGGTGGTGACAGAGGAAAAGTAGGGGATCACTAAAGTCATTAGGAGTCATTCTCTGTACCAATTCTCAATGCAATATAGCTCGTGAGAAATGGTCCTTCTGTACCATGACTAAAGACAGAATAAAGTAAGCAGTGGAGTGAAAATACCACTGACTTATTGCATTACTCATATAGACTTTCTTTACTGCTATTGACGTCCTTTAGTTTGGGAAAATCACTTATGTCGCTGGTCTGGTTCTTTAGTAATGTCTGGGTTTTTTTATCACTGTGTGATATGAAGTAATTCCAAGCAATGCAGTAATCTGGGTCCGAGGCAGAGGAGGTTCAAAGCGTGGGACTTTGTCGTCATTTTAAAATCGAGGCGCCATGGATGCATATAAACTTGAGGATGCAGATCTGTTGTAATCTAAGCAAATATAGTTTAATGGCGCGTGAACTTGATGTTGCAGTTTTAATAAGAAAAGTTCAAGAAAGGAAGTGAACGTTCACGGTTTGAATCCCGGACCGATCGGGAACAACTTTGGCTTTACTTTGATTTTTGCTTGTTTTTGGTACAATTCTTCCTCTGTGTGCTCAAAATATTCTTAGTTGCTCTGGGTAAAAGTAAAAGTAAATATACAAACCTCAACGTAAATCAGCTTGATCCGTGAACTCATCATCTCATAGATCACTATTTCTGTCCCAAATGCCCAATACTTTAAAGTTCCAAAGCCAAAACATTAAAGTAAGCCCATTGCACCGAAGATGATCAGAAAGATGATTTGTTGAAGTGAGTCTTAGCATTAAGTGAGCCATTAAGGCATTCAAACCAGAGCTTGAACAAAAATGAATGAATCTGTTCGGAATTAACCGCCACCCCCTTTCATGTCCTTCATTAACGTCAAGTACGGGGAAAAAGAGTCCCAAACGGAAACTATATTTGAGGAATCAAATCTTTCGACACCCCAGCAGCTTCCCTTCAAGTGCAATTCTCGTTGACGTCAGCCGTAATTCCGTTATTGCCGTGATGAAGTATTTTGGCGGATCACTCCTTTAAGAAAACAACTGGGAGTTAGAGAAAAGTTCTCAGAGGAAAATGAAAAGAGAGCTTTTCTGAAGGAGCTCCAAGAAAAGTCTCCTCAATGAAGCTGCAGAGAAAACGTCTCTTAGTGTCACCGTTTCTGATTCTCCATACTTCTCTTTTCCACCTCCTTATCATTGATATAGATCTAGGGTTAGGGTTGAGTTACAGGGGTTGGGAAATATACCGCCCTGCGTGGCTACTGTCTTTGAACAGCAGACTAAACATACGTCTCAACACTCATCTGTATCGCTTCCTGACAGACTGACAGCTTGTCAGAATATTAGCAGAGGTCGAAGTTGAAGCCACAGATTTCTCTGTGCAGCCCCGAGAGGCGAGGCCACAGCTTCCTAAAGTGTCATTCCTGACATTCCTACTTTGGTATAAAGTATGTTTGGGTTTGACAAATGGTGGTGAGTGATCTTGACAAGTGCTTCCTATAGAGGGAGAGAAGTCATATTTATACAAAGTCACAAAACCGGTCTTTCTGTTTCTTTGAAAAAAGAGATAATGTGAAAGTGAATTACATTTTTAATAATAATAATATATTTTATTTATAATTGCACTTTTGCGTAAACAAAACTCAAAGTGCTACACAATTAAAAAGGGTGAAACAAAACAACAAAAACAATACAAATAATTAAAAACAATTAAAACATTTTCATAAACTTTAGAATAGATTGGAATGAATGCATGCGTTTACATAATAATTAATTAATAATTCCTTACATTTATTATAGCGCTTTTTCAATGACTCAAAGCGCTTTACATATACACACATTACACATATATCATACATGCAATGGTCAGATACTGTGGACAATACCCACAGGAGCAAGTTCAGGTGAAGTGTCTTGCCCAAGGACACACCGTCACATGTCTACATGCAACAGATAACACACAAGGACATCGTATTTACAGGGCTACTTTTACATACCTAGAGACATTGACAAGTACCAACAGTATCAAGTATCATTTCTTTGGAGAGAGAGATAACAACATGGACACAGGAATGATGAAAGCCATTTTTATGTTTCCTTATATTTCAGGAGTGTCTGTCACGGCTAGGCAAACCAGTATGAACCCAAAAGCACGACTCGACAAACAAAGTACAAAAGAAAGTCTTTACTGAAAAATAGTGGCACTGTGAGCTCTCCGTAGAGGTAACAGGTAGTGATGGCAGTTTGACACTGAAGCTTCGAACGGAGCCTCAACCCTGGACTTCCTATTCCATAGAAGCAGTGCTTCGAAGCTTGCTTCAAATCACGTGACATGTGACGTCCGAAGCAGCAACTGCTTCAAATCACGTGATGTGTGACGTCCGAAGCAGCAACTGCTTCATTTCCTGAATGAATCACTTGACTGGTTCGCGGTCCATTCACGCGATTCAATGCACTGCCTCGTCTCGATTCTGACAGGTGACAGGTTGAAACAGTTTCAAACTTGAGTGCTTCAACACTTTATGACCGCTCTAAACAATGCACAATGTGTGGGTTGTTGTCGTAGTTTGCGTTGTTGCTGTTGAGTTGTTGTTGGTATTGCATTTGATATCATTATAGAGCAAGCCAGGAAGTAAGATAGGTCGTTCTGGCTCGGGAAACACTTCGAAATGTGGAGAAGTTGTGAACAAAAAGACAATTATCAGTCATATAAAAACAGTTCAATATTTGAAGGAATAGAAAGCCCAGTGAGTAGAGCCGGCGGCCAGGATGTCCTCCGCGCAGCTGGTTCAAAGCCCGGAATGGATGTATTGTAATCATTGCTTTTCAACTTTAATACTTTAATAACTGATAAAAGGCCCTCTCCTCCCAAAAACATGTCTAGCACTCTCTAGTCTCTTCTCAATAACCCAATACACACAATTATCAATCTTTAATTGCAAATAGAACATGATATTCAGTCTGTGTGTGTGTGTGTGTGTGTGTGTGTGTGTGTGTGTGTGTGTGTGTGTGTGTGTGTGTGTGTGTGTGTGTGTGTGTGTGTGTGTGTGTGTGTGTGTGTGTGTGTGTGTGTGTGTGTGTGTATCGAATATTTTTCAAGGCAAAGATACGTTAAACCCACTGCAGCCTTGCACTTCGCCGGGAGAGGTCTCTGTAACTGAAGCTTCGAGAAATGAACCTATTTCCGACACAATTGTCCAAGTGGTTCGACGCTTCATTCACAGCTTCATTTTGCCATCACTAGTAACAGGTTAAGATAACAAAAAACACTCTTACGAGGTTAACATAGTATCAAAAAGTCAAAAGATAAAGTAAATTCCAAAAACTCGGGTCTTAGCAGAAAACATGGACTTGACGCTGGCAGTCAGGCACATGGGACGAAACGAACTGGCAACAAGACAAGGGAGACAGAATCTATATATAGGCAGGCTAAGGGGGAACAGGTGCAGACAATTAGGGCGGAGTCGACAATCACAGTGGAGGGAAAACACACAAAGGGAGGAAGTGAGGTAATCTGCAACAAGAAGGAAAGGTTACTACAAAATAAAACAGGATACAAGACTGAACTTAAAACATTAACTTAACAGATGTTACGAGACATAACAGTGTCTGCATGCATTTACATGTCTCCGTGTATTTCACATGCTGTGCATAGAGGCACATGGGCCAGATCACCATTGTTCCATCGACATGTGCTTCCTATAGAGGGAAAAACATCCACAACATCCAAAACCACAACAGCTGTTGAACAAGTTACAGTATACCGGAAAAGTGAAGCAACATTTTGAGTCTTGGATATAAGAATTCATAATTAACATTTGCCCAATTACAAAAACAACATATGCTTCTAGTTGCAACGGAAATGTTTAATTGCTCGTACAACTTTGGTGAACCTTCAGTGAAATAGGAATGCAGGCCTTAGTGCATTTGTGACGGTGCCCTGAAGATATAACCTTTTTTATGTTATTGCATTGCTGACTGCATGCTGTAAAATTGAATGTAGCCCGTGGGAAGCACTTAGCTACATTGACTGTGATGTGACACTCAAATCCTTCACAAGCATACTAGACTATTATTATATGAAGTATTATTATTTTCATATCAGTTGGGATTATAGTGTGAGTATAAATGCAGTTTCAGAGGCTTTCCATCCTGCCAAGAAACTCTGAGCAGTCAGAACCTCTGAACACAACATGATACTTTGGAATAAGAATGGTACAATTTTAAGATATTAAATATCCCTCCATGAGCCACTTTAATTAAATTATCCGGGCGTTAGTCTCTGCCTTCAGAAACTCATATGTTTTGAGACTTAACAGACGCAGAGTAGATGTGTAGAGGATGATTACAATAGATGCTGCTGGACATGGTGTTGCATTCACAGTCCGTCTGTGACTTTTAGCTGTCCATAGAGTGGGCGTACGTCGTAATTAGTAATGGATTAACTCGTATGTGAATGAGTGTCTGGATTGTTTCGAGACAGCATTTTGGTTTCAATCGACATTTTAATGACAGAATAATGACGGAGGGGAAACCAGCGTGACTCATATTCACCGCTCTATCACCCTCCGCTCGGCATCACACGCCAATTATTCTCCTTCATCTGAGGGATCTGATTGGACACCAGAGCACGAACCACCAATGGAGATGTTATGGCCTTATTAGGTGAATGCAAAGCGGCTACATTTCATGTGTTGACAATGAAACGAGTTGCTTTGTGTTGACTTAATGCATGAAATTACTACTGTATGCAGTCATGCGCTTTTTAGAGAATTTTCAGTTCGGCCCACAACTTCTTCTGTTTCGATCCCTTTCTCCGTTCTTTTTGCGCTATTGTTGGAAGCAGCAATTTCAGTGGAAATGTTCTGAGGAACCCACTTTACACCGTTTAGGCTAAACGTCAGACAGACAGAGCAGGTGGCTGTGTGGTGAACACAGTGGAGCCTCGAGCAGCTAAAGACACGGACATTTGAATGATTTGTGCAACACAGCTCACGATCTCATTGTTCTCCCTCTATCTTTCTCTGTATTTGTTCCTGTCCGAGCAATTATTATAGGTGCTAAAATATAAGATTAAAAACATTAAACATAAGAGAATAGACAAAAAATTGTGCAAAATAAAAACAATTGAAGATTGCAGGAATAAGAAATATATATATATGTAATAGATAAGTCATGGTTGATGACCTTCCGGGTCTGTCCAGCAGAGGGCGCTTGTAGCTTGCCACGGGTGCATAATACATTGGACCTTGAAGCAAGCTAAAAACGTCTCTGTTTCCTTGTCTAATATTTCCCCAAAATTAGGTGAGTTCATCCGTGATAAATGTTATATATAGACTGTCTGTGTGTAATATTAATGTGAAAAGCACACTGTTGGCGTGATAGTTGTTAGAGGGTATTTTTGGAGGGTTTTTCTGGGTTCTGTAATTGTTGTATCTGTGTATGCTAGCTTTGCTAGCGCCGTTAGCTATTCTAGCGCCGCTAGCTATGATGGTGCAGTTTAGCTCCAAGAAGGACATTTTGTGTGTTAAATTGGATATATGTTTGCAGTATGTGCATTGTTAGTAGTTGTTTTATGTAAAGTATCGATGTTTTGTATTATACAGAGTGCTATGTACCATTTTGTTGGTTGGCATAATCAGAGTTGGGTGTAACGCGTTACTGTAATAATATTACTTTTGTCGGTAACGGAGTAGTGTAACGCGTTACTTGTATAATTCAGTAATCACACTACAGTTACTAACATTGCCCCGACACGCGTTACTTTTATAAAATCAGTCATAATCACTCTGACTAGACAAGAGGGGTTTCCGCCGCAGGTTTATATGTACGTAATCTCCGCGACCGCGACTTGCGCGTCCACATCTCCACGTGCAGTGCTGCATAAACATGGCTGAGTCTGAGTTAGCGATAACTCTCGAGGAGTGGAGGTATGCCCATTACTTTGAGTTCGTCCGAAGACTTGACAGGAATGTGACGGTGAGGTGCAAACTGTGTCCAGGCCAGAAGCTGTTATCCACTGCTGGAAACACCACGTGGTCAAACCTCAACAAGCACCTGCAAAGAGCACATGCTAAGGTGAAGCTAATAGCTAAGGACCCCCGAACCCAGGATGTTGTGAGTGCGCTGCCGCCGACTCCGAAGCAGCAAAAAATAGAATTTGGAGGACCGGTAACCAAAGCAGAGATGGACAGGCTTGTAGCATCCTTCATAGTCGAGGAAAGGTTGCCCATGTGCACAGTGGAATCACCATCTTTCAGAGATATACTGCGCAAAATACAGGTAACAGGAGACCGAGGACAGCCATGGTCAGACAGGAACACATTCAGGAGCTATCTGGATCAGTCGCATGCGACAATGGAAACTGAACTAAAGAGAACATTTGAAACTTTAGAATTTGTGTCTACCACTGCTGACATCTGGACTAGCCACAATAAAAGATTTTTGGGAATGACAGCACACTGGATTGACCCAGCTTGCAAAAGGATTAAAGGACGACACACATATGTCGTTATTGCTAGTGAAATTGAACAAATTCATTCAAAGTTTGGACTTTCACACAAAGTCACCGCCACTGTCACGGACGATGGATCCAATGTTGTCAAGGCTTTCAAGGTGTATGAGCAGCAGCATCCAGCATCAGATTCTGACGAGGGAGATGATGAAGTAGATCAGGGTGTAGCCTTCACAGATGTTGGAGAAGTGCTGTCTAGCAACCTAGAACAAGGACAGTTTTCTCTACCTCCACACTTGAGGTGTGCGTCACACACACTAAATGTAATTTCAGGCAATGATGTTGAAAAATGGCTTACATCAAACACCGAGTCCAAATCGGTTTACAGACGTGCCACTGGAAAGTGTTCTGCCCTTTGGACTAAAGCAAGCCGTTCTACCGTGGCATCTGATCTCGTCGAGGATACGTGCAGAAGGAAACTTATCGTGCCGACATCAACAAGATGGAATTCATTCCATGATGCCCTATCCCGCGTCACTGACATCCCCATCCCAGAGTTAAATACTCTCTGTAGCCGACTGGGTATTAAAGCCCTCACTGAACGGGAGCATCAATTCCTCAAGGAATACTGTACCGTCCTGAAACCACTCGCAGGGGCGTTGGATATTCTGCAAGGGGAAGACAACTGCTACTACGGCTGTCTTCTACCAACGTTGGCAATTCTGATGTCTCGGACATTGGCACTACAAACTGGGCTTTCCCGGATGACAGCAGGTCTGCCAGATGCCATAGTAACGGTAAGCCGAACATAAGATTTGAAATATCAGAATGCATGGATGTTTTTTTGTGAAGCTGCAGATTTATGTTAACTAAGCTACATGACACTTGCACTTAGTTTTCACCAAACACTATCCCATTAGGCTGTTTTAAATGTAATCCTAAATTAGGCTCATGGGAATGTGCTGCACACTTTTAAGCGTGATGACTTGATGTAGCCTATGGAAATATGTTGCTGCCTGGTGGTGATGATGATAAATAGGAGCGTATTCCCTCAAACAGCTGCCTGCATGCAATCTGCGATTTTGTTTAGCTATAGGCCTCTCAAGTTACAGTGTAGCCTAGCTGACCTATCCATCTTATCCAATATTTCTATCGTAGGCCATCAAGAGACGGTTTGCACCCGTGCTTGACAGCAGAGATGCCCTTCTTGCTGCTGTGACGTTGCCAAAGTTTAAAGTGCGATGGTTTATGGAGGAGGGAAGGAGAGAAGCTGCGCGGGCGCTGCTGACTGCAGAGTGTCGTTCACCCGGTGGTGTGGAGCCGGGTGCGTCTCATCAGGAGTCTGCCGCCTCCTACAGCACGTCCGCTGAGAAGGATTTCTTTGCCTTCGATGAGATGGAGGGAGATACAGCTTCCTTAAACTCTGAGACAGAAGTCATTGACTATTTTAAGTCAGGGTCAGAGCTGGCAGTCTTGAGCCGTTTCCCTAATATAAAGCGCATCTTCCTGAAATACAACACCGCTACCCCATCGAGTGCGCCGGTTGAGAGGCTTTTCAGCCTAGGCAGTCTTGTGCTAACACCAAGAATAAATCGGTTATCCGATAAACTATTTGAGAGACTCCTCCTAATGCGGTATAACCACTGCTTCAGTGACAAACACATCAAGTAAGTGTGAAGTGTTCAGTCTGAGATCATGAGAGGGAGTGTGGCCTATGTTCACAGCCAATGCCACTTTGGCCTATTTTCGCTTTTGATCGTTATTAATGATGTTAAAAGGCCACGTTGACTATATTGTATATCTTTTAGCTTACTGTTCAATTAATGAAGCTCATGCTTTAGGTTGTGTTCTTTTTCATTAGCCTTTAGGCTATTTGCTAATAGGCCTTTTTTTTGTTGAGGCAGTCAATATTTGTGTATTTAATGTGTTATCAAGGCCAACCTCTTATTTAGTTTTATACAGGCTATTTATTTGTAAAGTATTTGTTTATTTTGCCAGTGTCACATCACATTGATATGGCCCACTTGTTCCGTTATTACAATTTTTCTCTTGAAATGTTCTTTAAGTTTCACAGACTGTTAGCTTGTTGTGTGGCTGGTAGCCTATTTTATTAAAGAGCATATACAAAGAAAGACTTGTTATATCTTCCATATTGCAATAGTAATTGGGGGGCAAGTGGAGTCTCGCAGAGGCAAAACTGTGGCGCGCTTACACTGTAGGTGCGCCGCAGTCTGCGTGATCTGCCTGTAGGGAGGGGCGGGCCGGCCCTGCGAGTAAAGTAACGAGTAAAGTAACGAGTAAAGTAACGAGTTACTTTATGTATAGAGTAACGAAGTAGTGTAATACATTACTTTAAAAAAAATGAATATGTAATATATTACTTTTTTTTAGTAACGACCCCATCTCTGGGCATAATACATTGGACCTTGAAGCAAGCTAAACACGTCTCTATTTCCTTGTCTAATATTTCCCCAAAATTAGGGGTTCAACATATACATACACAGTAATATCTCTATTTGTAATATTCTGTAGGGAAGTTATGCTCGTTGACTTTCTTCATGAACTGAAGCTGGTATTTTTTAACGTATCTCCATCTGTTTTCCTGATGCACCAATTCCCTCTGACGTATGGAAACTCCGGGCAGACAAAAGTAGTGTTTCATGGTTATAAAACACATTGTTGGGTCTGTGAGTCTTATTGTCTCATTGTCAGATTAGTAGAACATTAAATGGGATTTTTTTAGATATACTAACTCACTGTATTTCCACACACAGTGCAGGGAGTGGGCAGAGTCTCCCTGAATCAAGAGCTTTGGTGCTGATGGCTTTATGTTCTGGATGGATCACCAGAACCAGCCAGTACCCTGCTGCTTTTATACGTGTGAGTGATGTCCTCCACTAAGCACATCAGCACCAAATGTTCTCGTCATTTGTACAGGTCAAAAACATTGGATTTATATAGCAGCAATTCCCCGGAGGCAGATATGAAGTCACTGTTTGAGTCAATCCTCAGTGGGCCGAGCCACAAGAGCCCCAGTGTTTCTCTGTGGGACTTAATGGGTAAATTGGGAAAGGTAATGAGAAGGGAGGAACTCAAAATACAGCCTCTGAGCGCCGTACGCACGCATTCTCAGGGACAGTGGCTTCGTTATTGAAGGACCCGTTTGGTTTTTAGCAAATACAAAGCTGAACTGTCGTCAGATGATTGCTGATGGGGTCCGAGAATGCATTCTAGCTAATACCGTTAGCATAGTAGCCCATCACCTGGATTGTTTACCTGCTTTTGACATTGGACAATTTCCCAGTTTGGGATAAAAAAGTGAATCTAATGGTTTAACCAACGCTTGTTAAATCGTGGCAATACAACTTGGACAGGAACAGAAACCAGAACACTTACGATACTAAATATTGTTCCCTTGCCGACAGATTCTGCATCTCTGTGTAATACAAATGTACGTTATAGTTTTTATAAGATATAAAGGCATCTTAATCATCACTCGGCTTGATTTGAGTAGAAAATATAACCAGTTTTGTGAAAATATTCTGCATATTTTGTATGGCGTCATTCTATTGCTGATGGGTTGCCAGATTTATTTTTTAGTTAATACCTTTAACCTGTTCAACCCGGAGGCCCCCGCCCGCTACGATAAAAACGCTACTGAAGGTTAATCCAATGTGTCTGTGTCACTTTGAAATGATTTCTGATAATCCATCATCATATTTATGGCAAAAACGGAGTTTTCATAGCTGTTATGATAGCTACCAGACTGTATGACAGCTTCCGGGGTCTGGCTGTGCATCACTCTATTCACCAATGGGTAATGTTTAGATTTTAGGAACTTCCCCTCGATTCTATTGGCTCTAACGGTTAAAAGGAGATGTCACTTCTCAATCAGAGGCTCTGATGAGAAATTCTATAAGACCTGGGGTCCCTTCTTGGCTTACTTTAATAAGACCAAAGTAACTTGATGTGGTTACTTGGCCCTTGACATGAAAACAGTGTGACTCCATTTTAATATACAATAACATATAGTAATTATATGCTGCGAATGGATCTGGCCCTTCCTACATCCAGGACATGGTTAAACCGTACACCCCAGCACGTGCACTACGCTCTGCATCAGCCAAATGACTCGCTGCACCCTCGCTGCGAGGGGGACCCAAGTTCCCATCAGCAAAAACACGTGGGTTTGCTATCCTGGCTCCAAAATGGTGGAATGAGCTCAGGACATCAGGACAGCAGATAGCTTACACACCTTCCGGCGCAGACTGAAAACTCATCTCTTTCGACTCCACTTCGAGCGATAGAACTATTAACAAAGCACTTATATACTAATAAAGGACTGGCTTATCTAAAGCCAGTTGAGTAGCACTTGAAATGTTTGGCTCTATGAAACCTGATGTACTTATATGATTCTGTTTTTCTTCAAGTTTGTATTTTGTTGGTCGAACGCACTTATTGTAAGTCGCTTTGGATAAAAGCGTCAGCTAAATGCAATGTAATGTAATTATATTCTCTACTCTGGACAATGTGCTATAAAATGAGTTTGATCATCCACTGGATCGGGGAGGGATGGGGGGGGATGAGGAGGGATGAGGAGGGATGAGGGGGGATGGGGAGGGATGAGGAGAGATGGGGAGGGATGAGGAGAGATGAGGAGGGATGAGGAGGGATGGGGAGAGATGGGGAGGGATGAGGAGAGATGGGGAGGGATGAGGAGGGATGAGGAGGGATGAGGAGGGATGAGGAGAGATGGGGAGGGATGGGGAGGGATGGGGAGAGATGGGGAGAGATGGGGAGGGATGGGCCATCTCCGGCATAATTATTTGTTCACAATATTTGCACGACTCACTGCAAGGTGACACTGTTTTGGCCAATTTGTGGGATTTCTGTGTTGAACAAGAAAATGAATAAAAATATTTTGAAAGAAAAAAAAATGAATAATGTTTAGATTTTAGGAACTTCCCCTCGATTCTATTGATACAGGGTACTTATATATGTTACAGTTTGGATTCCTAAAGCTTTTAGTCTTCGATCCCATCATTCAAGGGTGGTGTTCACTATAAGTTATGTTGTTTTTTTGGACGGACTCAATCATTTACTTTTCATGTCATTTTCGAGCCTGAGACCTGAAAGACAGGCTCAGGGCTCAACAGCTTGACCTTTGTTGCTCTCCACACCTGAGTTTAACCAAAGCCTGTTTAGATGTGAGGATAACACATGGTATCAGTTGGACAGCAAATGGAGACCAAAAGTATTTGATACCAACGTTTCTTTGCCTGCACATTCTACATTTCCATGCAGACGACTCTAGAGATTACATGCAAATAAAACAACGCAAATATTTGGTATTTTTGCCTAATTCAATTGACTAGGTTGACTGGTTTTAGGCAACTATAGTAGATTTACAAAATGTCATAATTTAGAGTTATTTGTTATAAGATATTAAGGCTTTTTAATAATCACTTTGTTTGATTAAAGCAAAACAACTCTATGACTAAATGTATTTGATCAATTTGTATAGCTGTAGCATGATTTTCACAAGTGTGTGTGTGTGTGTGTGTGTGTGTGTGTGTGTGTGTGTGTGTGTGTGTGTGTGTGTGTGTGTGTGTGTGTGTGTGTGTGTGTGTGTGTGTGTGTGTGTGTGTGTGTGTGTGTGTGTGTGTGTGTGTGTGTGGTGTGTGTGTGTGTGTGTGTGTGTGTGTGTGTGTGGTGTGTGTGTGTGTGTGTGTGTGTGTGTGTGTGTGTGTGTGTGTGTGTGTGTGTGTGTGTGTGTGTGCCTCGTTCCCTTGTAACTGCCAAGCTAAGAGACCTGGCTATCCACTGGAGAGCAATACGAACGTGATGGGCTGTTATTGCTTACGGGAACCACACGGAATATAAAAATGGAAGCAGAAAGAAAAAAGACAACACCATCCAGAGAGCCTCTCCGAACAAATGAATAAATCAAGTTCACGGCGTGGAACACTTCACACAAAAACTCACGCCAAAACCTCAAGCACATGGCAAGAAGACAGCTCTATAGTGGTGGGTTTAACTGCGTTAATGATGAATATAAACGTATGGGGGGTGACATCAGGATGTGTGTGCACTTGGGGGTCACATGCGTTGACACCTGTTGCGAGTACACTCTCTGCAATGCATGCGTGTTTTGGTGTTTGTTTTTTGATGCTTGAGGATCCTGTGTGTTTTTAGTGTGTAGACAGAAGTCACGCCAGGCCTAGTCACCTGTCACTTCTGTGTATTCGCCGTATGTGGGAATGTGCCAGTGGAAAAAGCCTTAACTATTTTAATGCTGCTTATTTCCTCAAACCGGTCTTTTCCTCTTCTTGCTTTGGCACAAGACTGAGGAAAACCCTCTTTGTGTGTGTGTCTGTGTGTGTGTATCCATCCATGTGTGTGTGTCCGTCCATGTGTGTGTGTGTACGCCCTCGCACCTCGTCACCTCTGATGCTGCAGCGGGAAGCCTTGGTTGCCAGGAGAACCCCAGACTGGCAGGCATACCGAACGCCTACACACACACACACACACACACACATGCCTGCGCAATAACACATGCTTTTACACACACGTGAGCTGCACATTCAACCAGCCTGGATGCACACACGGAGCATTTAAATACATAACACACACATGCCTCTCCCCTTTTCACACACTCACCCTATTTTACTGCTTCTTCTATAACAGTGGCAGTGAAGCCCACAGAGCCGTGTCCGACGTCCAACGTAAACACAGACGTGAATGTGACACCCAACAGGACCAGGTGGTGAATCACACACCAGCTGACAACAAATCTACTTGTCCCACTCAACTTGTTAAATATTCCCAATTCCTCACATTGGAACCTCTTCATCAGTAAATCCCCGCTGTGGAAATCATGGGGAAAATACCAAATCCGCAACCAAAATGTAGGCAGTGAAAATCGACATGCCGGTTTGAGTTTTCCTTCTAACCTTTATTTATCTGGGGAAAGTTGACTGTGCTTTATGGTTTTGTGATTCATTCAGATTGACTCATGGTCACAAGACTACTTCTGTATTATGAATATGGCTCCTCTATAACTGCCATCATCCAGCTACTGTCGATCAACATCGGACCCGTAACATTGTTCAAAAAGGGTGCCTTCCAGAGGGCCACGTTACCTTCAAATCAATGTGATTGTTTTCATGCAATGTTTCAGTTTATTTCACACTTTATCAATTAAACGGAACAAGGCTTTATTTCATTTTTTTGATTCATAGGATTTGTCTTGTTTTTTGCCTGGTGTTCTTTTGGTAGGTCAGCTGGTAAAGTTGAATGAAGGAACGGGCAAACAGGTTTCCCTTATGATGTCCTTGTGACATAAGAAGATAGTAATAGTGTAACGACTGAATGAACACAAGTGGAGGACTCAATAGAACGACTCAGACAGAGGCTTAGGATGCAAGAAAGGTCTTTATATGATCCAAGGTTCGGTACACGGGAGATCAGTCAATAAGGCTAACAAAACAGACGAGGAGTAGACAGGGACCGGGTCAGGACACGAAGCTGGGTCAGGTACACGTGGAATCAGATACTATGAAAAACACTGCTGGAACGCTAGGAAGAACTAAGACGAACTGGCGCTGAAGGGAATGTGGATGCAGACTAAGTAGGCAGAGGGAGAGGTGATAAGGCTGCACAGGTGAGGCTAATTAGGGAAGGGAAGCAGGTGGAGTTCAATCAAGGGCAGGAAAGCTGAGACTGAAATGAGAGAAACCACAATGAAAACAGGAACAATAACAAAAACATCAACATGCTGGCTCGGCCCTTACAATTAGGATAGGATATCATATATACAGGAAGGAACCACGTTCTGAAGAATGGATGGGATCCAATGGGTGGTTTGAGAAAAAGGCCGTATCTTAGAGATCTTGAATGAATGGTATGTTCATTTCATTTCAAACCTTTATTAACCAGATTGGTCCCATTGAGATCACATATCTCTTTTTCAAGGGAGACCTGCAGCATGTGACACCCAACAGGCCTCTTTTAGCAATCAGAGGACCAAGTGGTGAATCACACACCAGCTGACAACAAATCTACTCGTCGAGTAGTTGCCTGTCCCACTCAACTTGTAATGTTAATGTTTCTGTGTGAGTTGGATGCTTGCTATGTTTGGTTCAGCCTGGACTTACCTCGGCGATTGTTAGGTTCAAATGAGAGTTGATAGAAATCAAATGTTGACATGTTTGCAAGATTACCTACAGCCAAGCTTCATAAAAGAAATCCTTTGAAAACTTGAGCCTCTATGCTTTGATTTCCCAATGAAACAACATTAGCCTCTTCCATTTGATGATAACTTGTCGTACTTTAGTGACAATGTTATCCACTACTCTAAACTGACATTAATACTGTCACATGTATTACTTTACAATAAAAGCAACTGGTCATATTTGACATGTTGAACATAGGTATGTCATCCACTGATATCACAACGCCCTCTCAAAAAAGCTTATAGGTTAATAGATTTAAAAGGTTAATAGTTTACATTACAAGATGTAATAACGTGTAACACCTACATGACAAAGAAACATCTTGCACAATATTTAGAGACGTATAGGATCATCTGTGTGAGCTCACTTTCTAATGCTTGCCACATAATCTTGCATTCGTATTTTTATAATCTATAAATGATCCCTTTAACATATCCGTGTTCAGCACACACACACTGCAACCCTCTAGTGAGTTGTTTCGCAACATGTGTAACACTGTACGCTCATATTTTGCTTGCATAACATTCAAATCCTCAATGAGACCTCGGGAACATATATCACATATATGAGCGGGGGAAATATTGGTGGTCGGAGAGTGTGACTTGGATGAGAATGAGCCGTGGCTTCGCTGTGTTTTTCTACATGCATGTGTGTGTGTGTGTGTGTGTATGGTTTGCATCCAGACGTGTGTGTGCTCGGATGCCAGCGCTGCAATAGGGTATCGCTGGCAGGGGGAGGAGGGATTCAGTTTCTCCAGTGAAATGTCAGCTGAATATTGTTACCGCCAGAGGATCAGAGAGCAGTCGGGCACCAGTGAACCGTTTCTCTTTCCACGGCACTCCTATAGAGTGTGTGTGTGTGTGTGTGTGTGTGTGTGTGTGTGTGTGTGTGTGTGTGTGTGTGTGTGTTGTGTGTGTGTGTGTGTGTGTGTGGTGTGTGTGTGGTGTGTGTGGTGTGTGATGTGTCGTGTGTGTGTGTGTGTGTGTGTGTGTGTGTGTGTGTGGTGTGTGTGTGTGTGTGTGTGTGTGTGTGTGTGTGTGTGTGTGTGTGTGTGTGTGTGTGTGTGTGTGTGTGTGTGTGTGTGTGTGTGTGTGTGTGTGTGTGTGTGTGTGTGTGTGTGTGTGTGTGTGTGTGTGTGTTGAAAAAACATATTGCACATCCTAACAATGAGATACTCCAACTGAGGACTTTGCACGGGTATGTTAGCTTTTGTTTCATGTGTTAGCAGGTGGTGACAGAGGGTTGGGTTGTTTCTGATGAGCTGGACTGAGCTTCGGCTAAACACACACACACACACACACACACACACACACACAGACACACACACACACACACACACACACACACACACACACACACACACACACACACACACACACACACACACGACTTGGCGGTGGTTACAGTGATTTGATATGCAAATTCCTGCATCATGAACCAAGTGTTGCTGTGCATGAGGGAGGGAGAGCTCTCCAGGTGGTGCCCAGTCTCTCTCCTCTCACTCAGGGTGGTCCGCTGTAATTAATCCTCATTACATTAATCAGGCTCACGTACACACATGCACAACGAGCCAATTTAATCAAAAAGCATGTGTGTTTCAGTTCGCTTTCCCTGGTGTATGCTACAACAAATGATGAGTGGTGACATCAGTCTCAACAACAAACACTAATATTGGACAAACTCTTTTTCCAACTGTTTCACATATGATTGAAACAAATAAACTTAAAAACTCTATTCAGGCAATTAACATAACAACCAGTTATTAAGTCATAAACACAGGAACTTAGAAAATGGATCATCAGATTTCTTTCTTGTTTTGTCTTTTAATTGTTTTAAACCAAATAGACTTTATTTCTAGGTGACAGGGGAGCGCATCTTGTGCTTGCTGGTTTCTTAGCCAAGCATTCTTTTGTTTTTAACCAAAACCATTTGAACTCTAGTTTTTGTCAAAGTCAACTTTATTGTCAATCTTCCAGTTTGTGTGTACAGACGGAGAGATCGAAATACATACAAAAGCATCCCTAATCTTAGCCGTATAAAGCCTAATCATTGGCATAGACCAAAAGCACCCCACAGTATATTTTAGGATGGTTTGAAACTGCAGGATTATAACAGCTCCAGGTCTGAAGACATTGTAGGTATACAAAGTAAACAAATATATGTACATATCACCAAAACTGGTCGTATTTAATGCGATTGGTTAAGATCACGTCTATATCACACTCATGAGGTGCATCACTAACAAATAAAGAAATTGTGGTAAATAAAATCTTCTATGACTTTATCCCTGGAGCCACGCTGTCCTCGCAGCATTTCTTACCACACATCCAATATATAACGGTGGTAGAAAGAAACTGATATCAAGAGACATAATGAGGAGTTTTTGAACTGATGCCAGAAAGACTTACATCCCGATTTCACAATACAAGTATACCCACAATCCACCGCTGTCAAAGAAAGATTTACAGAAAGCTACGCCATGTGAGCGGATCATGAGGGATGAGTGCTATACTTTGTGTAAATGAGGCACATCGTAAGAATGTACAGTAACATGTAAGAAAGTCTTAGTAAGTTGCCAAAAATATTCTGTGATACTTTTAGTTTTTCACTTAAAAGCAGTAGATACTGATTGTGTGTGTGTGTGTGTGTGTGTGTGTGTGTGTGTGTGTGTGTGTGTGTGTGTGTGTGTGTGTGTGTCTCAGTATTTGCGCAATATCTTCATCATCCTGTCATTTTGATTGACAGGCTATCTTGTAGAATCCATGTTCTTGTACCTTTGTGTATTTCTTCTGTGTGTTTATTGCTGTCAGTGCATTTCCCAGTGTTGTTGCACTAATTATGTCTGTGTGCGTATATGCTCTTCTGTGTGTGTGTGTGTGTGTGTGTGTGTGTGTGTGTGTGTGTGTGTGTGTGTGTGTGTGTGTGTGTGTGTGTTGTGTGTGTGTGTGTGTGGTGTGTGTGTATATTTCCACCGGTTCTCCCTGCAGGAATGCATTCTGGGCTCTCAGAAGGGGATATTAGCGCTGACCGCAGGGCCTCTTTCCCCTCTCCGCTTCCATCTGGTGTCGCATTAAATATTAAACCTTTTAATTTGATTCAATTCCCCACGACAAACACCCTTGATTGGATCCAGATGTTTACAGCCAGCGGGCCTGGTCTGTGTCGAGGGGTTCGGAGACTCTGGAGCATATAAACACAGAAACTGGACCTTAGATCTGGATACAAATTAGGATTTAAGGTGGAAGTGCAGGTGGTGGTTTTGGTTTGAGAAGAGATGGAGAGGAAGCTGCCCTTGGGGGATGTGGATGGGAATTGAGTCGATAAACTAGGACTTATACTAGAATACCAACCCTTTTTTGAGAAACTAGGGACAGATATAACTTGCTTGTACTTGATGAGAATAAGTAATCAGCAAGGTATCAAGTTCAGCCTGACTCCATTTAATGCACACATGGATTACTCTCGTAGGCTCTCGGTAGCTCAATAGCTACATATTGGTAGTAGGAGTGAAAGAAAATCTCATACACTTGGTTATTGCAATGTTTAAGGATTCTGTGTTGATTCCTCAAAACACTATTACATGTTGTTTAATAGTATACCTGCAATGATTTGTGTCTCAGATTGCAAAAAGTAGTGCTTAGATGTTGGACTCTGAGAAGTGCAAAAGCAGATCTCATTGAGTGCTGAAAAAAGTGCTTTCTTTCCACATATTTTATGCGTGTTCTTTATACTGAATCAGTTTTCCTAAAAGCCAGATTTATTGAATCATGATACATACTATTGCGAGAGTGTATTTACTGGTGATTTGTAGTTCTATCAGCCACATTTGACCTCTGACAGCAAACACAGTTGAACATATTTGTCAAAAGTGTTGCTATGGCAATCATTGTAGGAATGCTGCATTTTCTCTGCGGGTGTGCGTGCTGGGTTTCTTTCCAAAACTTCAAACAAAATGATAAAATACATCATCTGTCATCGACCTTGGGAACATATCATAACTCTTTCTTGATGTAACACCACTGCAGTTAGGGTTTGGTTGTGTTTGGATATAAAATGACTTGAATTTTGGAAACATGGTCGTGGTTGAGTGAATACAGCCTTGCCCGTCGGTAGATAGCAGGAAGTCTAATGTTTGCATTCACACTTTTTCTTCCTGTGGTCCAGAGTGACAGGAGGCAACATTCTTGTGGCTTTGTTTCTTGAAGATAGGTAGTTTCCAGGCGTTCAATGAAATGGCTGCTGAAATGTCTTCCAGGAAGAAGGGTTTGTATTTGTTGCTCCAAAGTCAAAAGACAAGCTAACCTACGACACCTCTCATACACAGTTTCATGGCAATAATGCAACAATTGGTCCAGGTGTGCAGCTGGTTTTGGTATCAGCGTGGTCATTTATTAATTACTTGTCTCTTGTTTTTGAATGGCATTGGTCCAAATCAAGTGTCAAGTAATATTTGGGTTTGCATTCCCCCTTTATTGTCACGACTGGAGGGCAAGGTACATACTGCAAGTGAAGAAGACCGTTTGTTGAAACCTTCATTTGCGGATCTGGGCAAACGAGGCAAAACAAGGAAAAACAAAACATAAACTCACTGAGAACAAAATCCGTTCAACAACATCAAGACTCTGACAAAGACTGGAACAAAACCAGAACTTAAACGCACTCAAGACTAATCACAAAAACAAGACACAGGTGGGGAGGGAAGAGAAACACTGGGGCAGTTAAACAGAAGGGAAACACAGATAGGAAGTAACAGACATAACACGGGGGGGGGGAACACTTTTCAAAATAAAACAGGAAACCAAAGACAGATCTTGACAGGACAAAATAAAACAGGGAAAACGAACACGGATCATCACATTTAGTTCCCTTTCTTCTGAAGTGTTCGCTTACCTTTCTGCTAAAACCTTCCGAACAAGAAGGAGATGTTCTTATCGGTGCTCTAAAAGTCCAAGTGATAGCCAACCTAGGATAGGGATTGTCATTTATCAGCCAAGTATAGGTCTGTACCGGTTCATTATCACCTCTCATACACAGTTTCACTTCGCAAGAATGATAAAACAATGGGACAAGAACTGCAGCTGGTATTGAAACATGTAAAGGGTCCATGGGTTGGTGTAAAGTTGGGAATATTCTGCAACGTGCAAATCCAGACATTAGCCTGGTCCCGTCTTAATATCTTGACTCGTTTTTTGAATGGCATGTTTCAAGTGTCCAGCAGTGTTTAGCTTTCCATTCCCCCTTTATTTCCGTTTGCTGTGACTCTAAACTCTTCTGTAACTTTACTGTCTTCACATTCTGTCCTCCACTTCCACGCCATACTGCTATTATAGCGGTATGAAGATCGAAAGCCAAGTGTCACGAGGTCTGGGGGTTGAGGTTTGGATGACAGTCTCTGCTCTCCGTCTGCCTCGAGCTGTTCAGAGTGCGGGTTGCTTTTACATTAAGGTCACATAGTATGTATCTTAAAACAACAAAACAAGTCAATTTAATTTAAACAATTGCATATGGGGTTAAGATGTTTATAATTTGTTCAAGAATTTCCTTGATATGAGCCAGATTGTTATCTGTGGGTGCCTTTTCTCTTTTGCTTTGACATGTTTTGTTTAAACATTCTTGAAGATTTATTTTAAACGTGCTTTGGAAACAAGAATGATATTATCTCAATTAATTGGCCACAACTTTGCCTCTAATTATACCAAAACACATCTCTTAAAACCAAATTACTTGTTAACGTACAGTGTCGTTTTCATTGACGTGTTTTAAACGTCTCTCCCTTGTACTTTGTCTTCAACTGTGACACCCCACCCTCCCTACAGTAGAGATAATAGATCTCAGAGGGGATGTGTGCACATGACTTGGGGCTAAATGTGACTTCCTTCCCTTTGTGAGGACCTGACAGCAGGCGGTGGTCCAGGGGTCTGTGTCCCCACCCGGACACCCCATCTCTGCCTTGATCCAGATTGTCTCGGCAAGGATGAATCATAACTACTTCAGCTTGTTACCATTTTATCCTCTGTTTGTGTATTTCCCAACATTATATCCTTTCACAGTTTAGACAGTAAAGAAACACAGAGACTAAGGAGCATGTGAAACTGGGTTTAAAGTGGACTAAATAGATCATTTGAGATTATCTTTGGTTTTGTCCTCACTTTTATTGGTAATTGGTTAAATCCCTATTCCAAAACAGCAATTGTTCAATAATAGCTTCGAACGAAAATATTTGGATTTCCACGTTGAGCGGTGATCTGTTACTGTAGTAAGACCAATACTGTGCCTTTGCCATATTCAAACCAAAAGCAGAAGAGAAAATATGTAAAGAATGGATTAAATATTGTGTTTATCAACTCTCAACATATTCAATAGAGTTGTCCAGCTGACTAGCTTTCTACCTCAAACAGCAACATTTAACTCATTACTTCAAAAGCTTTGGAAGGGCCATTAAAAGCTGTTTAATATGTGTATAATTTACAGTACAAACAGGCAACTACAACCAAATAGAGGAAGCGTCATGTTGAAAGTGAGAATATACCGTTTGGAAATACAGACGTTTTTCTAAGATGTTCTATGAGGTCCTTTTGTGGTTATTTTCCGTGTCTTTTTTAAATATATTGTCTTTTATAGTAACTTTTAGTTTATTTACGTCCTGCTAATTGTTGTTCAATCAGGAGAGACGTGATGTATGGAATACATGTTTATTATCGGTCACATTATATAAATGAAACATAATGATGACAGTTTATAACAAGTGAATGAAATGGTGTTTTGGCGATTAGGCCCAGGTTTTGTAGGATATCATTCGGGAAGGGAAAGAACCGTTTCCGATGAACCCCCCTGGGTCTAGACACTGGTGGTGGTGATAAGTGGTTAGGTCCAGTTGGAAGGGAGAAGGTTAAGCTTGGTCCTGAGTTGAAAGCAGGAGGCGAAGGGGTGGAGGAGGGTTTCGCGTTGACACCTGGAAGACAGCTGATAGAAAAGGGGGAGAGCGTATATAGAGGGATTAACAGGTGCAATAATTAGGCTTGTAAATGGAGGGGAAGTGATAGGTTAGCTAAGGAGTGGCGCTCCCTTTCATCTAGTGAAGGGAGCGAGTATTGCCATGACGTGCAATACGGAGTGATAGGTCTTCCTGCCTGAACTTGCGCTAAGCTTCATTTGTGGTTTTGCATTCTTAAAGTTGCTTTCTCACAAACCTTTTTGTCTCGTTCTGGTTGTTTTGGAGTCATCAATTTGAAGCTGTTTTGGTGCCTTTGTAATCGTGTTAATTGTTTGCTAGTCATTTTTGTGTTTGTGGTCATTTTGAATGCTTGGTACTTCTCTCGTTGAGTGGTCTTTCTTTGGTGAAGGCAGGGGGGTTCAGTAATCCATCGATGTTCCTAGAGTTCCTGAGCTGCATCTCACTTCGGTTAAATCGATTCCTTGCTTCCCTCACTTGCGTCGTTTCCCTGCGACTAGTCCCTCCCCACCAGGGAAGCATGGAGGGACGCGAGGAAACCACGAGAAGCAGGGAAATTAGTTTTAAGAGCAATGGGACGTCGTTTCCTCCGGAGCGTCACGTGAAGCGATGTCCGTTTGTGATGACGCCGCCACAGCTGATCGTCTGACAGCAGCCAGATCAGTGCATCGTCCAATCGGTGAGCGATACACAGTAAGGGGGCGGGGCGAGTGTCTGAGGATTTCACCAAGGATGGTCTGGTAGTTCCTCGATTATCGCTCCTCCGTTATCGCTCCTCGATCCTCAAAGCTACTCAAGATGGCGCAGACAAATCAACTTCCGGTGATACCGAGCCCGAGGAGCGAGGACATGAAAAATAACCGAAGTGAGACGCACCCCTGGTCAGTTCTGTCCGTCTTTGTTTTTTTTTGTTGATTAAGTTTGACTTTTTCTGTAGGTTCTACTTAAAGCCGTGTGAAAAACAGAGACTAATGCACTCTGAAAGCTTTGAAGAGAAGCGGAAACATTTGCCTGAACACTGAATGAGTGTGAAGACAGTTCAGCAGGGGTATTCAACTAAAATTCAACGAGGTCCAGTTAGAGAAAATCTCCCCTTGCTTTATGAATTAGTGTGATATTGAAGTAGCCTGTAGCTTTATCAACGTCTGCATGTAATCAACAACTTACTGCCGTCAAAACTGAAATCCCCTATTAATGTATTGTTTATAGGGCCGGGTCCGTATAGGTCGGCGTCTGGGTCCGGATCCGGACCGCGGTCCGCCTGTTGCCGACCCCTGGTTCAGAGAAAGAAAAGAGACATGAGATGGAGGGAAAAGCACAAATAGAGATTATTTTTAGGCACCATTTCCTCTCCCACCGGTACATTTTGGACCAGATTTGTCTGCGGCCTTTAGTTTGAGTTTTCTGCAGAAGAGAGAAACTGGGTGTGGGAGAATATGCAGGATCTAGAATTATCTTCTCAGTGGATCTAATCCAATCCAACAGTATCTATGAGTTTACACACTGTACACTGTCCAGCTGTACTGATTGCATGAGTATCCATCCCTCCTAGAGTTGCATATCAAAACACCAAATGTGTATTATTGAATCAGTTTCCATTCAAGCATTTTCTTTCATAACTACTGCAGACGGTTTGAATATGATAAAGCTGATCAGATTAGTATATTGTTACATAAAACCATTTCAGTATCTCCTCCAACCAGACCATTGCTTGTAACTTCTGGCAGCTATAAGAGAATTCAAAGTTTTTAAAACAAATCCACACTTGGACGAGGAGTCGATGTGCAGCATCGGGTAAAAGTGGGGCTTTTAAATTTGATGAGATTAGATGAAACTTTAATGATCTCCTTTGAGAAATATGGTTATTGTGGCAGCTTCAAGTAATGGGATACATCAAAGACAAACGGGATATAAATACGAACGGCGTAAATGGGGGATTATATAAACACATACGCAACCGACAATAATTTTCTATGACTACATCTGCGCAATCTCATCAACGCCAAATCTTCAACTAAAAGATTAAGCATTGAATTAGGAGCCACATGTGCTCCATGCATGTTAGTGAGTTTAACATTTCTCTCAAAAGGAAGTGACATCGAGACGGTGCAGCATGTGTTTCTGCATTCTCAAGTAAATGCCTAAATGATAGCAGAAACATGCCGGGTGTGAACGAGTCTGTCTCTCCATGTACTTGTGCTATTTTGCATTGTGTGGTCAGAGATGGCAAAAGTACACACATCCTTTACTCAAGTAGAAGTACAGATACTCGTGTTTAAAAATACTCTGGTGAAAGTAGAAGTACTGACTAAACTTCTTTACTCAAGTGAAAGTAAAGAGGCTTTGAAGTGTACTTCAGTAAAAAGTACCCATAACTAGCAGCTGCTTTAAAGAGTACCTCCCTTTATATTAATAGAACAATAATGTCATTGTTAGCTAATGAATGTTTCCATGCTGAACAACGGCAACATGACAACGTTTCCATTGGTCCCTCTTCTTTAGAGAAGACCAGGAAATGATGGATACACGGATCGTGTTCAAATCAATAGGCACGCAATGACTCTAAAGAATAATGATCACGCATCAAACACACATTCAGACTAAAGGAACCAGCTGTTTGGGAAATGAGAGAAGTAGAAAGTTCAGGTATTTGAGTTCAACATGTAAGAAGTAGAAAGTACAGGTATTTGAGTTCAACATGTAAGAAGTAGAAAGTACAGGTATTTGTGTTCAACATGTGAGAAGTAGAAAGTACAGGTATTTGGTGTTCAACATGTAAGAAGTAGAAAGTACAGGTATTTGAGTTCAACATGTAAGAAGTAGAAAGTACAGGTATTTGTGTTCAACATGTAAGAAGTAGAAAGTACAGGTATTTGTGTTCAACATGTGAGAAGTAGAAAGTACAGGTATTTGGGTTCAACATGTGAGAAGTAGAAAGTACAGGTATTTGAGTTCAACATGTAAGAAGTATAAAGTACAGGTATTTGAGTTCAACATGTGAGAAGTAGAACGTACAGGTATTTGTGTTCAACATGTAAGAAGTAGAAAGTACAGGTATTTGTGTTCAACATGTAAGAAGTAGAAAGTACAGGTATTTGTGTTCAACATGTAAGAAGTAGAAAGTACAGGTATTTGAGTTCAACATGTAAGAAGTAGAAAGTACAGGTATTTGTGTTCAACATGTAAGAAGTAGAAAGTACAGGTATTTGTGTTCAACATGTGAGAAGTAGAAAGTACAGGTATTTGGGTTCAACATGAGAGAAGTAGAAAGTACAGGTATTTGAGTTCAACATGTAAGAAGTAGAAAGTACAGGTATTTGAGTTCAACATGTAAGAAGTAGAAAGTACAGGTATTTGTGTTCAACATGTAAGAAGTAGAAAGTACAGGTATTTGTGTTCAACATGTAAGAAGTAGAAAGTACAGGTATTTGTGTTCAACATGTAAGAAGTAGAAAGTACAGGTATTTGTGTTCAACATGTAAGAAGTAGAAAGTACAGGTATTTGAGTTCAACATGTAAGAAGTAGAAAGTACAGGTATTTGAGTTCAACATGTAAGAAGTAGAAAGTACAGGTATTTGTGTTCAACATGTAAGAAGTAGAAAGTACAGGTATTTGAGTTCAACATGTAAGAAGTAGAAAGTACAGGTATTTGAGTTCAACATGTAAGAAGTAGAAAGTACAGGTATTTGAGTTCAACATGTAAGAAGTAGAAAGTACAGGTATTTGAGTTCAACATGTAAGAAGTAGAAAGTACAGGTATTTGTGTTCAACATGTAAGAAGTAGAAAGTACAGGTATTTGGGTTCAACATGTAAGAAGTAGAAAGTACAGGTATTTGAGTTCAACATGTAAGAAGTAGAAAGTACAGGTATTTGTGTTCAACATGTAAGAAGTAGAAAGTACATGTATTTGTGTTCAACATGTAAGAAGTAGAAAGTACAGGTATTTGTGTTCAACATGTAAGAAGTAGAAAGTACAGGTATTTGTGTTCAACATGTAAGAAGTAGAAAGTACAGGTATTTGAGTTCAACATGTAAGAAGTAGAAAGTACAGGTATTTGTGTTCAACATGTAAGAAGTAGAAAGTACAGGTATTTGTGTTCAACATGTAAGAAGTAGAAAGTACAGGTATTTTAGTTCAACATGTAAGAAGTAGAAAGTACAGGTATTTGTGTTCAACATATAAGAAGTAGAAAGTACAGGTATTTGTGTTCAACATGTAAGAAGTAGAAAGTACAGGTATTTGTGTTCAACATGTAAGAAGTAGAAAGTACAGGTATTTGAGTTCAACATGTAAGAAGTAGAAAGTACAGGTATTTGTGTTCAACATATAAGAAGTAGAAAGTACATGTATTTGTGTTCAACATGTAAGAAGTAGAAAGTACAGGTATTTGTGTTCAACATGTAAGAAGTAGAAAGTACAGGTATTTGGGTTCAACATGTAAGAAGTAGAAAGTACAGGTATTTGAGTTCAACATGTAAGAAGTAGAAAGTACAGGTATTTGTGTTCAACATGTAAGAAGTAGAAAGTACAGGTATTTGTGTTCAACATGTAAGAAGTAGAAAGTACAGGTATTTTGTGTTTCAACATGTAAGAAGTAGAAAGTACAGGTATTTGTGTTCAACATGTAAGAAGTAGAAAGTACAGGTATTTGTGTTCAACATGTAAGAAGTAGAAAGTACAGGTATTTGAGTTCAACATGTAAGAAGTATAAAGTACAGGTATTTGTGTTCAACATGTAAGAAGTAGAAAGTACAGGTAATGTTGTGTTCAACATGTAAAGTAGAAGTTAGATTGTGTTCAACATGTAAGAAGTAGAAAGTACAGGTATTTGTGTTCAACATGTAAGAGGTAGAAAAGTACAGGTATTGAGTTCAACATGTAGAAGTAGAAAGTACAGGTATTTGAGTTCAACATGTAAGAAGTAGAAAGTACAGGTATTTGGGTTCAACATGTAAGAAGTAGAAAGTACAGGTATTGAGTTCAACATAGTAAAGTAAGTATGAGTTCAACATGCTAAAGAAGTAGAAAGTACAGGTATTTGTGTTCAACATGTAAGAAGTAGAAAGTACAGGTATTTGATGTTCAACAGTGTAAGAAGTAGAAAGTACAGGTATTTGTGTTCAACATGTAAGAAGTAGAAAGTACAGGTTTGTTCAACATGTAAGAAGTAGAAAGTACAGGTATTTGGTTCAACATGTAAGAAGTAGAAAGTACAGGTATTTGAGTTCAACATGTAAGAAGTAGAAAGTACAGGTATTTGAGTTCAACATGTAAGAAGTAGAAAGTACAGGTATTTGTGTTCAAAGTGTAAGAAGTAGAAAGTACAGGTATTTGTGTTCAACATGTGAGAAGTAGAAAGTACAGGTATTTGAGTTCAACATGTAAGAAGTAGAAAGTACAGGTATTTGTGTTTCACATGTAAGAAGTAGAAAGTACAGGTATTTGTGTTCAACATGTAAGAAGTAGAAAGTACAGGTATTTGAGTTCAACATGTAAGAAGTAGAAAGTACAGGTATTTGTGTTCAACATATAAGAAGTAGAAAGTACAGGTATTTGTGTTCAACATGTAAGAAGTAGAAAAGTACAGGTATTTGTGTTCAACCTGTAAGAAGTAGAAAGTACAGGATTGGGTTTCAACATGTAAGAAGTAGAAAGTACAGGTATTTGAGTTCAACATGTAAGAAGTAGAAAGTACAGGTATTTGTGTTCAACATATAAGAAGATAAGAAAGTACATGTATTTGTGTTCAACATGTAAGAAGTAGAAAGTACATGGTCTTTGTGTTCCAACATGTAAGCCGTTAAGTACATGGTATTGTGTTCAACATGTAAGAAGTAGAAAGTACAGGTATTTGAGTTCAACATGTAAGAAGTAGAAAGTACAGGTATTTGTGTTCAACAGTGTAAGAAGTAGAAAGTACAGGTATTTGAGTTCAACATGTAAGAAGAGAAGTACAGTTATTTGAGTTCAACATGTAAGAAGCTAGCAAGTACAGGTATTGAGTTCAACATGTAAGAAGTAGAAAGTACAGGTACTTGTGTTCAAAGTGTAAGAAGTAGAAAGTACAGGTATTTGGGTTCAACATGTAAGAAGTAGAAAGTACAGGTGTGTGTGTGTGTGTGTGTGTGTGTGTGTGTGTTGTGTGTGTGTGTGTGTGTGTGTGTGTGTGTGTGTGTGTGTGTGTGTGTGTGTGTGTGTGTGTGTGTGTGTGTGTGTGTGTGTGTGTGTGTGTGTGTGTGTGTGTGTGTGTGTGTGTGTGTGTGTGTGTGTGGAAGGAGTCCACCGACACAATCCTGGCAGAACGTAACGCCGGACGCTCCAAGAAATCTGTCTTGCGGAGTTTAGCACTGCAATCTGATCCGTCCAACACTCAGCCACCAGAAACACACCGAAACAGGCTGAGAGGGTCACAGATATCTATTCTTAAACCTCGCCTCGGACCTTTCTCTTCCTTCTGTGCAACAATAAGATTTAGGCGTTAGGGTTGTAGTCTTGTTTACCTTCCTGTCAGTCTCTATCTCTTACTGTCAGGCACTCAAGCACTCCCTAAGGTCTTGAGGTTTCACAGAGACATTTGTGTTTCTGAAAGTGTGTGTGCATTGTTGTACTGCTGTTATTAGCGTGTTTAGTCAGAGGTGTTGAGTTTGCTCGCTTGTGGGTGTTTGTTGGAAGAGTCCTCCGCTGTTGAAAGAACTCGGGAACATTTCATTTGTTGTGTTAATGCGTTGCTCACTGTTGATTCCATATAAGATGACAGATCGATTGCATTCATGCGTTTGGTTTATTCTAATATTGATTAGGTTTTCATAAACTCAACTTTTCCCCCCGTTCTCTGGGATGTTGATTTTGAACACAATTGCATCTAAGAGGCAATACTTCATTAATATATGGATGTCTAGGAAGTTTACAAGGAAGTATGCAGCAGAATAAAAGGATATGTTGAGGTATGCATTACAATGTTAAGATACATAAGTCATAGTCAATGTCCTTTGGTAAACAGCAAGAACGACAGTGACATGCTGTGGGTTGGGATCCAATCTTAAACCACAACGCAGTGTTTTAATTATATACTTCTTATGAATAAGTCCTGTCGATTTCAAGACCTCAAATTAACTTTCTCTGGTCTTAAGTCACACGCCTGCCAAGTGTAGAGATGATTGGATTAAATCATCTGGCAAACAAAGGCAAATTGCAACAGTAATTGTTTTCAAAACTAAGAGATAGAGGCTCGGATATCCTCACAGTTTCTGGTAGTTTATTTTGTCATGTTCTCCTTTAAGAGATGCAAATGCAAAGTTAACCAACTCAAATCTCTGTTTATTGGTTTGGTGGTGGGCGATCAATCCCAGCTTTAAAACTTCCCTCCAGAACCAAGACATCACATAAATATCTTAATGTTTTCAGTGAATACAGTTCAGTAGATTAACAGTAAATAGATATACTTGATCCATGCATACATGCTGCAGGTGATTCTTTGTTGAATGTACAGTATGAAGCATAACAATTGTCATTTGCATAATCCATGAGAGTGTAATTTACCATTACTTACATTTCCAGCAGCTAAAAAGGCAGCAAATCCTGAGTTCTCTACTTGATTTCCTTTTTAAGATTGGCACAAAACCACATAAGCTTTAGCAAATCTCCAGTGTACAGTAAGGAGGGGCTTTTATAAATGCAACCTGCACTCGTGCTATCATTAGATTACATGCTGCTGCTTCAACATGGATGGATACGCCAATTTGTACCTCATGTTTTCAATTTGAGATTATTTGTATTCGACCAATGATTGTGTTAATGTTAACTTACCATTAATCAGCTCCAATGTAGTTCTGTGCTTTGCTTAAAGGTCTACTAGTATGCTATTTTTAGGCATATATTATGGTTCTCAGATATATATACAAATATATATAAAACATGTGGAGGACATATATTTATCTATAAAATACATACAAATGTGCATTTTGCATAATAGGTCCCCTTTAAGAATAACTTTAGCTGGGCGCTAGCAGCACATCTTCTGATTCACTTCTTCTATTTTCCCACATCATATTTTGATCATCTGCTTGATTCAATGTCTACATAATGCACCTGTCATCTTCTAAAGACCAACATTAAAATAAACCATAATGAACTTCATTGACAGTAAGGGGCCGTTGTCATTGCCATCTTTCTTTGCTGCTATAGCTTGAAGCTATGTGTCCTATCTACTTTACCATTAATCAGCTCCAATGGAGTTCTGTGCTTTGCTTAAGCCCGCGTCACACTGTCCCAACATTGACACCAGATGGACAGACGATAAAGGAAATGTTCAAATTCGGCTCTGATCGTAACAACATCGGGCCATTCGTGAGGGCATCTAAGCCATCGTATGACCGCCGGTGGAGTTTCTCAGGCTCCGGCAGCAACTTCGTGAGCGGTGGCAAAATCTTTGGCATGCCAAAAGATTGTCGAAGGACCTTGTGAAGGTTCATTTTCGTGTTGAATTTGTGTGTCCATTTTGCCCTTCGTAAGGCCATCGTGAGGGCATCTTGTCACATCGTGTCATCTTCATTTTTCGCCTCACGAAGACAATACGAAGGGAACAAGAAGCTTCCCGATTGTCTTAGGAAGGCAACACGACTACGTGAAGCCCTCGCAATGCCGTCGTGTAGCCATCGTATTATAGTACGATGACATCGAGATGGGACCACGGTGTGCAATGTTTCCTTGCAGATCGCTTCTCTGGTTGTTTTATTGCACAACAAAATCATGTAAACATATTATGTAAATAACCCAATTTGTGTTCTGTGAAACTGAAAAGGATATTACATTGTTTTTGTTACTTTCGTTGCAGTTGTATGTCTTAAATGTAATTTAGGTTAACTTCCTGTTTTATTTAGATGCTTTTATTTTGAAGGTGAGTTTACGCTGTTGACAGGAAGTTGCTGTTGCTATGGAAACAACATGACGGAGAAAGCTTAATATTTTCTACATATAAAGACGGAGAAAGTAAAGAACAAAGTCTGAAAATATCAGTGACCATTTTTATTATTTACAATCTCAAGTTTCCAAAATGTAAAGTCCCAGAGTACTTTAACACAATTGTTTTTGTTACTTTCGTTGCAGTTGTATGTCTTAAATGTAATTTAAATGTTGCCTTCGTGTGTGGTTCGGCACCATCGTGTGGCCATCTGTAGGCATCGTACTTGTTTCGGCTGTTGCTTCGGCTGTTGACCAAGTTCGGGGCCATCTCCGTGCAAAATTCACAATTCCATATTCGTGTGTCCATCTGGTATCCATTTCGGGACTGTGTGACGCCCCGCATTAAGAACAACTTGAAGCTGGGAAGTAGCAGCACATTTTCTGATTCCTATTTTCCCAAATCATATTTTGACCATCTGTTTGATTAAAGGTATACTTAATGCACCTGTCATCTTCTACTGACAAGCATTAAAAAGCAACCAAAATGAACTTCATTGACATAAGGGGACCGTTGTCATTGCCATCTTTCGTCGCTGCTATAACTTGAAGCGATGCTATAGTGTAGGACCACAGTAAGGGTTAAGATCATAAGCACTGCCATGTGTTTTGCTAGGCAGAGTGGGTCTGTTTTGCCAGGCCAATCATCCACTGTTGGCTGTTTAAAGTATGGAGCCGAGCCTTTCTGCTGCCAGCCTCTGTTGCCAGTGGACCAGTGGACTTGGCTGCGTACGACTCTCTCTCCATGGCACTTAGCGTAGTGGTATACAGCCAACAGACTATGATCTTTTGCAGAAAGGGCTGGAAACAGGACTGCAGGCCGGGTTATAATCTCCAGCAGTATGCCCAATGCTCTTGGCTTAACCTGAGCTGCTCTCAAATACCCTCTAATTCTCCTAATGCAAGGCCTTGGCTCTGTGATCTGCACAAACAGTGAGCCAGTTTGATTCTGATAAGGTTTTTACTCACTCTTTATCAGTGGATTTCTGTTCTTTTATATATCATATTCTATTTACGTGTATATAGACTTCTTGCACTATTTTTGATGTTTTTATTCTATTACATATGTTGCATCGTTGGATCGTTTCATTGCCATTTCTACACTGTAGCGTATGTGCATATGACAATAAAACCTTTGAATCTTTGTGGTATCAAAGTGGTTTGATCCTGATACACTGCTGTATATTCTGACACATGGAATCTGTAATAACTTATACGTAAGTCAAGTCTTTCAGGAGTTTTCACGAGTAAATGCACACACAAAGTCTCCCGAAATTGGCATGGTTGGGGGTTACATTCCCACTCTAACCCTAACCCTAAATTGCATGTTTTACCACATCATCCAGGTCCAATAGGAATAATGGTCCAATATGTATTTAGCTGGAATGTCTTCCTTTGTCAGAACCAACCCTTTGAAATAATACTGAGCAGTCCGAGAGGATTGTTTGTCTGTAACACAGATAATGAACACATTAAAAACGAAGTTGCATTTGCCTTTGTGTTGCTAATCTACATAAAACTGATGCATAGCTGCAATTCCTTCTTTTTTTTAATGTGCAAGTTGGAACATAAATCCTAGATCATAAGACAGCTGTTTCCATTATAAATAAAAGAATAAGTGGAATTGGAAATAGCTAAGGTATCGTATAACCTAAGCATCCGCAAGACATCAACATGAATCAAACACAACTGCAAATAGAGTTTACAGTATTACTACACAGTTGTAATTGTGCATGTGTGCCAGTTGGCAAAAAACGTAAACAGTCATTTGATTTTTGACAGTGATCGCAGCGGACAACAAAGGAAGGGAACAAAGTGTTTTTTTTTGTACGCACTAGGAAGTTGTGTGGTTTTGGAGCCGCAGCTCACTGGCTCCTTGTTTCCTGGTTTACAGTAGAAGCTAAGTGTATAATGGAGCCCTGTAAACCTTTGCTGCTGCGGTCAGAGAAAGCTGCATTTCGCTTAACGTAATTAGGACCAATACCACTTTAGAACCACAAGTTGGACTTTTTCATACGGCTGGACAGAGAGCGACCTTTGTTGAGCGAGGTCACGTTCCTAAACCTATGAATCTAATATACATTTCATTCAAGGCACCAATTTTGTTTGTATGAAAACTCTCCGGCGGGGCCAGGAAAAACATGCTTTCAATATTATAATCTTAGAAAAGTTGACTCACTTTGCAATTGAAGCAACATTTGAGTGTCAAGTTTTGGAAAGAACACATTTTTCTAATAGGTCAACACAATATGAGATTTCTAACGCCGCCTTTTGACAGTTAGACAAGGATTGTGTTCATTTGTTGTTGCTGTAACACTATGTGACTTGGTTCTAGAAAAATGATGTCTTGAAATATGTCGGACTGTATGATCCATTTGAAGCAGGTCAGATTTACAGAAGAATGCTTGGTGAATCCTTGAGCCATTGTTAGGGATGCACGATAATTATCGGCCGATAATTATCGGTCCGATATTAGGAATTATGACGTCATCCCGATACCAGTATTAATAGCCCCGATAATATACAATATATTTTTTGGGTAAAAAAAAAGAAAGAAATACTGCGGTGTGGGTGGATTGGGATGAGGGGCGCTTGTTTTTAACTCGGCTCCTCCCATTTTGCCAGTACTGTGGTATTAGTGGTTTAGGAAGAGGGGAGTTATTCACAAATCCAGCGCTCCCTAACTCATGCCTGGCTGTGACGTAAATGGTGTGCGGCCGTGAAGCCAGGACAGTAAACAAACATGTCGTCGGTGGTATGGGCGTTGGAGCTATGTGCAACTCAAGGCATATGCTCGAACCGGAGCTGCCTGGACGCTGCAATCATGTTGCGCACTATCCGTGCTGAGTGTGCTGACTTTTCGTACAATGTCCCACTGTCTGGCTTCCTGCATAAAGTCAAGTGCTCGGCGCAGTTGTGGCGAAATGTCGCTCCTCTATTTTCATTTTCATTTATATCCGTTAGCGCAGCTAGCTAGCACCAGATGCTAACAGATGGTATTTTAAACTTGATGCGCTCTGAAACTACGGGGCGGCCAAGGAAAAAAAATACACATGCGTTAATCGCGTTAAAATAATTAGTGGCGTAAAACATTTGTTGTTATCGGTATCGGTCTTGAGAAGCAGGAAGTTATCGGTATCGGTTTCAAAAAACCAATATCGTGCATCCCTAGCCATTGTGTAAACAGAAATAAGGTACATTCGAGTAGATTTTGGCGATTTCAAAACATGGAAAACAATCAAGTAGGAGGTGAAGATTGTTAATGTTTTCCCTATAAGTGTTATTCTTAAACGTTTAGTTGTGTTCCCAGGATTGTACAAATTATCATTCAATAGAAAAAAGCTATTTGAGCTAGCTAGTCAACTCAGGAGCTATGGTGCTAATCTTTTTTCATTGGGCACGTGTTACGAACCCAGGATGAGGAAGGTAACACACACCAGATGGTTTTGGTAAATAATTATAATAAGGTTTAATGAGATAACAACAAAGGTGTACATGTACAACCAAATGAGAGCAAAGGTAGCCTAAGCCAAACAAAGAAGCCAAAAGGGGCGCAGACTAGGGCTGCTCGATTATGGCAAAAATCATAATCTCGATTATTTGGGTCAATAATTGTAATTGCGATTATTAAATGCGATTATTCATTGACTTTGAAAACATCAATTTATTGGAGAATAAACAGTTGGTTACCCTGAACTTTAAGTATAATTCAACTGAAAAACCAAAGAAAAGAAAAGGTGATAAAAAAATAATCGTTTTATTTCGATTACGTTGTTTTCGTAACCGTTGCAAGCCATAATCGTAATCGCCATTAAAATACGATTAAAATACGATTAATTGAGCAGCCCTAGCGCAGATCTACTGCTAATAACAGAAAGAGGACTCTAAAAGTGAGCCTAATTACACACCTGTAATCCCTACCAATCAACACTAATGGAAAGGGCTGCAGGGAAACGCAGCGGACAAAGGGAAGCTAAACACGCTACGCTAAACACGCTACTCTAAACACGTATATAAACACACCAAACTAAACACGGATCACAAGAGTCAAACACAGTCTAATAGCTCAAGTCTGAAATGTCCACGACACAGGAGCATAAATGCGTGAGGCGTCTGATCGCAGCAGAGCCTCCCGACTGGTAGTCCCCAGGCTTTGTAGTCATCTCCGGAAGGTGTACGCTGGGGCTGCACAGGGATTGGAGTGCGTCGGGCCCGGCGTGCTCCAATCAGTGTCTTCGGAGGCGGACCAGGACATGGTAGCCAATGACGTTGGGGCAACTACACAGCTCATTTACATGTGGAACAGCAACACAGAATCACCAGGACCGGAGAGGCGACGGCCGTCACAGCACGTCTACTTTGGACTCTTGATTCATTACTTTCCCAAAACAAAAACAAGGACCATTCATAACATACATGGATCTCAAAAAGAGAAGACATTGAATATGCCAGATTTTAGCCAATAGCACATTTCCATCTGGCAGCTCGGCTCTTTTGTGAAGCAGATTCAACAAAAGAAAAATGGGCGAAATTGACTTAAAGGCTGAAAGTGGTTCTTGTGAATTTACTTGATTGACATGAATAGAATTTACAACAAAACTTAACTTTTTAAAAGCATTGTTTCAAGGATTGTCCATGTCTTCTGCATGTCTGGGATTGAAGGGAAAAGGAGGAACAAAAGCAGCGTACCACTCTGCAGATAATTGCCTAACCCGGAGCCAGAGGATTTGATTGTGTGTTTCACCACAGATTGTCTCACATAACCGACTTCACAAAGAAAGAGTCACAGAGGGAAAGTTGTGTTTTGAAGGTGGGGTCCTGCCAACTCTAGATTAAAGGTCTTTCTCAGTGAAGGTGGTGACAAGCTTTCAGTCTCGCAGAGGTCGCCAGATGGCAAGACTAGAAGAAACATCAAAAAAAAAGATGGGATAGATTGAGCCAAATGAGAAGAAGTCTTCCGTCAAAATGATGTCGAGGGAAGATTTGAGTGCTTCTAAGTGAGATAATAAACTTTGCTGTGAGTGTGTATGTTTGTTTATGTGTCATGCAATTCATTTTCTTCTGGCAGCTACTGAACTGACCACAAATCTCCCCAGTGAGAGACAAAGGAAGCACATTACCACAGTGACTGATAATCAGGGAGGAACATTTACTCGACTAAAGTACCATTTAGACTAGAGGTATCATAATCCAGTAATTTAATATACTGTATGTTACCCGCTTTATTCAAAATCGGTCTGATGCCGCAGAGGTGCATTTAGAGATAATCGTGTCGATTTGACGTTATTTACTGTATGTTTTGGTCATTTGGGGGTTTTGGTTGAAGTCTAGACTTTCTGAATATAAAATGTTTACTGCGGTATTCAAACGATAAATACATTTACGATGACACACACTCAAGCACACTTACGCTCTCTCACACAAACACACACACACATACTATGTATACATCACTTCAGGGGACATTACATTGACTTTCATGCATTTCCTGGAGACTTATCCTAACCTTAACCAGAACCAACACATGCCTAACCCTAACCCTAACCCTAACCAAGTCTTCACCCTAATATTAATTATTCCCCTCATGGGGACCTCCAATTTGTCCCCATAAGGGAGGCGAGTCCCCACACGTGACTGTGTAGGTCCCCACAAGTATAGTAATGCTAGGACACACACACACACACACACACACACACACACACACACACACACACACACACACACACACACACACACACACACACACACACACACACACACACACACACACACACACACACACACACACACACACACACACACACACACACACACACACACACACACACACACACACACACACACACACACACACACACACACACACACACACACACACAATGCTTCTAACTTAAAATGAGTTTGATGAATCTCCGCAAACAATAAGCTACGGACTAGTATAGCATTATGAGAGGGACAGCCTGCTAACAAACTATATGTATAACTTCATACCATTACCTTTTTAATATAACTTGAGTAAGATTTTGAATGCAGGATTTTTACTTAGCTGAGTGAGACCATTTAATATTGGTACTCAACCAAAAGACCCAAGCATTTCTTTCATCTTTGCTGACGATAAATAACTTTCTCTCTGACACACACACACACACACACACACTCAGCAATTGCATCATCATCCTTTGGCTGAGTTTCGTTTCGCGTGGGTTTCACTTTTATTAACTACATAATCTAACCAGGAGTTATGTGGCGCAGTGGGTTGTGCGTATGTGATCAGGGGGTCACAGGTTCAATGAGACACTTCACCCCACATGGCTCCTGTGGGGATTGCCCACAGTGTTGAGTAAGTCGCTTTGGATAAAATTGTGTAACGAGTGACATGTGATGTGATGTAGCTACCATGGCAGCAGATGGTCCATGTAACTCTGTTTTACCTCTGGGAGAAAGCTGAGTATCTCCAGGAGGAGTGAGGTCCAAAACATGCAGCGTGTTGAAACCCCACTTAGAGTCTGTCTCCGGTTTGTTGTGATTGGATCTTGGCTTGTTGTAGGGAGCATGGATGGATTTGCTGGAGGCTGTTTCTCACACACACACACACACACACACACACACAATGCTGGGGGTGATATAGACGCCGGCCAATTTAACCATGTGAGCCATCAGCCAAAATATACATGAGTGAGTGTGTGTGTGTGTGTGTGTGTGTGTGTGTGTGTGTGTGTGTGTGTGTGTGTGTGTGTGTGTGTGTGTGATTATACACTCATTTGCTTGTGTAAACGAGCCCTTATTATTTTCTAAGTGCCACATATTAGGCTACATCTTTAAACCACTACTGTTGCAATAAACAAATGAAACCCTGGACTACAAGTCTATTAGCACTGGAGTATTTGGCTGCTATCTGTATTGCAACACTGAAGAGGACAAACATCTGCAATCGAGCTGTTACTCAACTCGGGATGAACCTAACGGCCACTTTTAATTGATTATTAAGTATGTCTTTGATCATTGTGAAATCCCAGCTAATTAGAGCTGTAACATATCCAAAACACTTTTCCGTGGATGTTTGCCACGCAATATGTCGCTGTACCTTTCAATTCCATTGCAACACGACAAATAATGGAAAGAGTTATTCATGAAAGAGCCATTTATTTTCACAACATAATCTTTAACTTCTGCTCTGCATCGGTAGATCTCTAGACATGCGTTTTTAACCTGTTAAGCCCCAAGCCTGTTTTTCAGGCCTCAGGCTCGAAAATGACATTCCCAGAACAAATGACCATATCTTCAAAGGGGAACATTAATAATCTTTTTTCTCAAAGTAATGATAAACCTGTGAGTTGGATGTAGAAAAGTCAGAATCATTTTTATTTTAAAGAAAATTCAGATTGAACATAGTAAAAAACTGTAAATTATAGTGTCCATCCAACAATTCGTTTTTACTTATAGTGAAAAACCACCATTGAATGATGGTAAGGTAGACTAAAAGCTTTAGGAATCCAAAGTACAACATATAATAAGTACCCTGTATCAAGATTGATGCAAAACAAGTGATATTTGACCTTTTTAGAGAGATTTAGCAAAAATAAAACACTTCTGGGGTCATTTGGGTGGATTTGACCTATCTCGAGCCCCCCTTGGTCGATTTTGCTGATTGACACCTCTTTCTAACCGCTAGAGCCAATGGAATCGAGGGAAAGTTCCCCATACACACACACGTTACCAAATAAGGAGTGAGAGAGACGCGTAGCCAAAACCGGAGTTGCGACACACTGGTGGCTACCATTAGCAGCTAATTTGTAGTCTCCGATTTTTGCATATAAATTGAATTAGGGATTATCAAGAATTTTTTCAAAGTGACACACACATTGGATTAACCTATGGATTAACCTTCAGCCGCGTTTTTTCTCGTTTTTAATGCCATTGAACATGACTTTTGATCAGAATAACAGCTAAAGGTGAGCATATCTCCGTGTTTTGCTAAGCTACGTCGTGTGATGTCTGTATTTGCTTCCCCTGTCGCGAGTTCTGATCGCTCAGTGATGATACTTATATTTCTATAATCTGTGGACTCTCAGGATGTTAGCTAAGCTTGTTTGTGCAGATCCAATAAGTATATAGATCGGTATAGCTAGAGTTCTGTGCTAACGGCGTTAAGATTTTTTCGCTCAGGGCTAATTCAGAGGCTCAGCGTTAGCCTTGTGGTTTTTCACAATCATCAGTTAGCTGAGTTTCTTCCCGTTACATGGATATGAAACATTCATAGTTTATTGAATCTTAAGAAACCCTCAGACACTGTTGCTTGCAGATGTTGTGGTTTCGGACCCGCCGAAGGGTCCGTGGGGCTTAAGAGCTATGATTGGATGTTTCTTACCAAATTCAACCTTGGTAGTTGTAGTTAATTGTGCGTATTCCCCAGATCAAAATTGTTGCATTATGCATTACAATGTCAAATGCACAAATACACGATGCAAGTCTGGTCGGTAACGCTCTAATTTTGAAGCAAACACTCTTAAAATGATGCTGTCCAGTAGTTGCACACATCCCCATTACCCCCACTCTATTCAGTCAAACAGAAAACAAGTACACGTCATTGATCTGATATTAGCTCAGTAAACAGTTTAGGTCAACGTGAAAACCCCGCACAGCAGAAATTAAAGGAATAATACAAAAGTTGTCATCTTGTTTTCAGCAGAGCGTAATACATATTGATTTTTAAATGAGGTTATGTGACTGGGACATTTATTTAAACCTATTACCCTTCATATAAACATTATATAAATCCCATATTTAGTCAACAATCAAAACAAAGGATTAAGGTTTGCCATCAAAAATCACTTTTATATATTTTCCGAGGATTGTTTTGCCCGCTTTGTGGTTTCTTCTGCTTCTAATAACCACTTAACTTTAGTTCTACTTTGATATCTTGTAGTTAGATGTGTGTACTTTCTAAAGTGTGGTTTTTATTAGGAAACTGTCATGTTGATCACTTTATTATATCCAGCTGATCCACTGCAACAAATACAATGGATACTGAACTGCGCAGACCTCGTTTGCTACATTTCTTCTTCTCTGGTTTTACTCAAATGCTGCAGGGTTAAAAAACACTGGTTGGGTTGTGAAAATAACCAACTGTCGGCTAACAGATTCGCCAAAAAAAGTTAAAAACAAATCAATGCTGTGTTCATTTATTTGTGTTTTTCCTAAGGCAAAAAAACAAAAAAGATGTATTGCAGGGTTAAGTTTAAATCAGGTTGTAAACGCATTCTGTATTAGCTCCTCCCATTTACTGTTGCTCAGAAGCTTTGACCTCCAACGTGAATTCATATTTGATTTCAGATCATATTTATCCGTCTGCCTCTGACCCGTCTAGATGTTAAAGCGAGTGCTCAGATTTCACAAAAAGTGCTAACTTCCAGCAGAGCAGGGCCCTCAGTGGAGAGTAACGAGAACCAGAAGCTCCGCAGAGACATTTCCACTGAGCGGCACATCGCTGCCCTGAGACGTGACCTACAGCATCCAAACAGGAACAACATTTGCAAATGACTCATCTGTTCTTATTGCATTTGTTGAGTCACTTCTCATGTTCGCCATATGCGTCACGTTATTACAAGAAGCGCTCAAACTGTAATGTCTTAAGTAACGTTATCTCCGAGAGTCTGGGAGTCCATTGACCGTGAAAACAGTGTCACAGTTTGGAGACAGACAGCATTTAGTATGCCAACAAAAAGTCAATAAAGCCAAGTAAGATATACAGGAGATTACAAATATTGAGTTATAGTCTTATTCTTGGGCTTAAAGTTGGCCTTTTAACTGGAAACACAAGAGTTCTGTTTCACAAAATAGGCACTAATTAACTGTGTATAAGAAGGGATTAGTTCCAATGCTATAAAATGTAGGTGGATGAACAATTGCTGCCACTGTATGGTACGATGCAGTTCTGGCATTGCATCGTCCTATAGTTTGATAAAGATCTCAGTTCCATCGCAGTCGACGGCTTATAGAGATCTCAGTGTTGGATTCTGCTTCCTCACTCTGACATTTACTGACATGAGGTTTTGGATCCTCCGCTCACAGAGGGGTAGGAAACTCCCCCAGCCTCCCTCTGCTGATATTATAACCAGTCCCAGCTCCTTTAAAGGGGACCTATCATGCAAAATGCACTTTTTGATGTCTTGTATACATAAATATGTGTCCCCGGTGTTTACATTAGCAAGCGTCGCTAACAGGGAGGCATGTGGTGCGGTGGGTTGTGCGTTGGTGTTCGGATCAGAGGGTCACAGGTTCAAACCCCACTGCAGTCAGCATGTCGTTGTGTCCCTGGGCAAGACACATCACCCCAAATGGCCCACAGTATTGAGTTTGTAAGTCGCTTTGGATAAAAGCGTCTAACAAGAGACATGTAATGTAACACTCAGAGCTAAGCTGTACTGGAGAACGCAGGTAATAAAAAGACGAACTCACCTTGTGGTTAGAGAGAGATAGAGAAACATAGACATGTTTTTTTATATAATTTTATATATCTGAGACCCATGCCTACAAATAGCATGATAGGAGACCTTTTGTGTTTGGTTAAAGACGTATGTATGCACACTTATGTAAATATATTTAACATGTTCATACAAATGCTCAACTTTTTACTGTGATATCCTGTTTCGATAGTTACTTACTTTATTTGTCCTGTATTATTGTTTTCAGTTGTATTTTATCTTTATTTTTACCTTGTGTGAATCCTGTTTTTCACTCCGACCCTGTTGCTGCCATAAACGCCTGCATTTCCCCAAGGGGACGAATAAAGTTCCATCTTATCTTACCTTATGTTGAACAGGCCACAAATAAAAGTAATATGGATGGTTTTGTTCGTTGGCATTTAGACTGGAGCCGCTGGTATAGTTTGGATACCTGGACTGTTACGTTATCCTTTACCACTGTGATGGCCACAGCCACACAGGGTAACCAACTACACTGCATCCTCGTCTTCAGTAGTTTTGCTCCAGTGCAGCTGTAATAAAACATTCCAATTAACACCACACATTTGCTCTAAATGTTACCATGTCCATTGTTACTTCCTGGTTCAGCAAAGGGCGTGGCCGAGCGCTGAGGACTCATAAATACTGCAAGGAGCCAATTGGGACAGATTGGGACAAACCACCTGCTTCCATGTCAAAGGGGGGATTTGGGTTTTGTCAGTGTCCTTTGTGTGATGTGACTATTAATGATCCCTTGGGTTCAACGTGGTTTGGCCAAGCCACTATAGAGGTTCCTTGGTTTTTCATTGTAACAGGTCAGTTGTGTTGAGTTAACACCTGTTGTGTTTCTTTGAGGTGTTTTCTGTTGACCTCTTTTATAGGCCTTGCTATTATATGATGTTTTGTGGATTTTTGGGTAAATAAAAACCCTAGTTTATTTAACCCACTCCTGTGTCCTGTTGTCTTACTGCTTGGTCCCTGACAACCACAAAGACATAGTTAAAGCACAAGGAGCTTGAACACCAATGTGCATGAATGCTGTTTCTGTAATGACTTTTGGAAAATCAAGCCACACTCTCCGACTGTTTCTTACTATTGTGCAAGCTGAGATGGATTTGGTGTCCTCTCTACAACTCAAATGGTCCATGTAAACCGCTGTGATTGTCAGAAACGACGACAGAAAGACGCAGAGACGTTGCCGCTCAGATTTTACAAACATTCAGAATTCCAGAAGTGGAAATAACTAAGCAGCAATGTGTGTGGAAAACACAGCCAATACATTCATTAATGAAATTAAACCGATCGACATCAATTCAGTTCAAAGTAGGCATGCATGATTAATGTATACGTAAATACCAACTATTTGGATAATTGATTTTTCTATTTACACTACCAGTCAAAAGTTTGGACACACCTTCTCATTCAAAGTTTTTTATTTAATATAATTTGTTCTACATTGTAGATGTATACTGAAGGCATGAACACTATAAAATAACACATATGGAATTATCTAGTAAACAAAAAAGTGTTAAAAAAATCCAGAATATGATTTTTTGTTCACGAAATGTTGTTCTTTCATAGTTGTGATGTCTTCAGGAGTACTCTGCAAAGTAGAACACATTTAAATAAACAAAAACCAATGAATGAGAAGATGTGTCCAAACTTTTGACTGGTAGGCTACTGTAAGTTATTTTAATTTAAAAAAAGGCTCTGATTCCAGCTGCCAAAATGGGAGTGTGTGTGTGTGTGTGTGTGTGTGTGTGTGTGTGTGTGTGTGTGTGTGTGTGTTCTTCCACAGCTCTCCTCATCCCTCTCTCTTTCATCTCTCTGTCCTCAGGTCAGCGGCACCTCAGCCTGACAGACGTCGCCCGGGGCTAAGCAGCACTTAGCGATGACATCACGCTGCCAGCTGGTGACGGAGAAACGGCCCGCGTACGTAAGCGTTCAAAAGTTGTGTAATTGTTCACGAGTGCAGTGGAAGCCATTCAAAGAGCTACTGTGAGCCCACTTCGGCTTCATTACTCCCAGTTTACCACTAAACATCCACACGAGAGGGTGTGCCGTTACTTATGGGGTGATAGCAAGATCTCAATGGGCTTTCACCCACAAGAAAACACTCAATGGAACGCTCACAAAAGCGCTAATGGTTTCTAATGGCGTATGACATCAGAGCTGTCATGTTTCTTGTTATTTTTCACTTTTTCTGTTTCGTTACAGTCTGTCGCTTGTATTTCTTGCCCTGAGGTGAAATGTATGGTGTTGTACGTGGACACAAATGCAGCTCTGAGTTTCTTGGTCTGTGTGCTGATAGATTGAGGATGAAGAGGGTGTGACGGACAACAAAACTGATTTTGTTCAGTACCGTAGAGAAAGAACTGAAAACCTGACAGAAAACTGTGGCTAAAGGGAAGGGGAACTACAGCTCTTTAAAACACAAACTAAAAGTCAATACCAACACGTGTAAGTAATGAGACAATAATAAAACATGCCAGATCTGTTTTTCTTTCAAATATGTCTTGCACTGAAATGAGGCGTCTCCCCAATAGCCTTGTTAGTGATTTGGCTTTATTTGTATTATTGTGTCTTGAAATCCTCCGTGCAAAATCTGTTCAACTTATACATCTGTCTCTGGAGGATGACGTAAGATCATTTTTGTCATGGAAATGTTGACATATGCCAGTGTGAGCGTCGGGCTACATTGGGCATGTCAGAACATTCAAAACACAATGTAAGTCACAATATGTGTGTAATATCCACATTTTCTAACTTGATGCTACAGTAATATGCGTGTCGGTTCAATTGTATGTAATTCAACAATTCATACAGATGGCATCATTCTCACCTTGCTAAATGAAACATATACTAATGGGGTGAATGCTAGTACTCCAAACCTCCTTAGCTCTAATGTGGCTTTCCCATACTGCACTTTTACCAAACCAGACCTTTTATTCTACCAAACTAAACTGTAAGCTTGTTCAATTCACTGAGACGGAGACAAAATAAGTGGCACATGTAATGATATAACAGAAGCAAAACCATGAGATAATTGCGGTTCAAAGGGGTTTGGATGTGTTTTTGTGGGGAAAACATGCCAAATGTTGCCAGTGATTTACAGTAAATGACACTGCATGGGAATAAAAGATGCATGTGTTACATAACTTCTGGTAAATGTACTCCAGCCGGCTTAAAATAGGGTGATCATGTTTTACCATGCTGGGCTGAGTGAGAGGGATACATGTTGGTGCGTGCCTGAACATCAAATCCTCAACAATGGTGCACGATGACCAAAAGCGGCACAAGTGGGGATTAAAACCAAATCATGTCTTACACTCTTTAATAACCCTTGGCAGTTTACTCCATATATTTACGCTTATGGACTTCTCAGCACGTAGACAGGTTGGCCTGATGTTTCCACCTTCAGATAGTCAGTCATTTGGCTTGTGAGGGGTTTTAAAGGAGACTTTCTTGGACCTTAAACTGTCCCGACCTGATTTGGAACTGTTTAGATTTGTCTCATGCCAGTAATCCAAGCATAAAACAAACGAGCAAAACTGACTCTAGTGTCAAACCGAGAAATAAGAGCAAAACATTTGGTCGGTCTGATTGTTTTTCTTAAATCCATGTGGGATAAACATATGTTTGCGCTCAACCCTTGTCATGCTTTGGGTCATACGAACAGAAGTGTAATGGAGTCAGTGACCAATGCCCTGTGTATTTATTGCAATACTGTAGCGGCTCCTAATTGCATCTCAATGTACAGATTACCTATCCAACATTACCAATTAAAATACCTTTAATATGGAAGGAATAAGTAGACATTACACCATGGTGAAGACAGGACTGTACAGCAGTTATTAGGAGACATTTAGTGGACATCAAACATACATATGTTATGGGAAAAGTAAGTGTTTCCAACTCCAGTTTGAGGAAGTTGAGAATCTTTCAACTTAAAGGTAAGTTTGAGAAACCGGCTCGAGATGCACTTTGTTATATTCCATGGAATGCTCTTAACATCCCGATAGCAATGAATATCTGAAGTGCTTTGTCAATAAATCCATAAAATTTCATCAGTGGAAGCCGTGGCGCTGTGAAAAGCACGACCAATTATCTGAGCCGGCTAAAGTAACTGGATGGCCTACCTGCCTGTCAGCCTTCCATCTGTGCACAAACTTATCTCGTGCCCTCATTGGTCATGTGCGCGTTCGTGTGTGTTGGAGGAGGGGCTCTGTAAGGAAGGGGCAGATTTGTTCCGGCTGTGTATTTTCAAATTCTAGCACTCGAGCTGGTTTCTCCAAAATGACCTACCCCACCTTTAAGTAAATAATGTATGCTTATTTCAAGGTTCAATTTGTCTGATAGGTGTACAGAGATAAGGAGAAACAGAAGAGAATCTGGAGCAAATAACGGACTATTTGTGAGTTCTTCTGTGATAGGAAGAACTCACACTATAGACATCTATCTGATTACATTGTCAATAGGGGGGAATACACACACATATGGCTGTCAAATTGGCGCAGAAACTTGCTTCACTTTCTGGCTGAAAACATATTTTTAGAGGAAGATGTTCAATACTGGACACAAAAAGCATCAATCAGGTGTCAAACACTAAAGGGATGAAGCTGAAACAGGGAGATCGTCCAGGACGTTAGCTTTGCTCAACCTACAGTTACTTAATCACCCAAGACCACACATTTCTCATACTGTTGCCATCTGTCATGTAGGACACACTCCATCACCCTCAGTGACGCTTTCTGTGGTGTCTACCGAGGTGACTTCAACTCCTAAACTCAGTCTGGGCTGCCGTCCTCCTCACACCGAGGCATATCGACAGCTTTTGGAAAGTCAGGATGATCGATGAGCTTCTGCGTCACTCCCCAAAAACCGACCACTTACCAAGCTGCCTGACATCCAAAGGCAATGTGAGGCATCGCTTATCCAGCCAGACTTTTCCCCCGGACTAAAGGATCAGTGCCCAAGTTAGAGGGTGGTATATTTTCCCCCTGACCTAATCCACGATCTGTCAGCTGTTATCCCAACCAAGGCCGCATAGAAACAGAGAGGCAAAAGTACACACATCCTTTACTCGAGTAGAAGTACAGATACTCGTGTTTAAAAATACTCTGGTGAAAGTAGAAGTACTGACTAAACTTCTTTACTCAAGTCAAAGTAAAGAGGCTTTGAAGTGTACTTCAGTAAAAAGTACCCATAACTAGCAGCTGCTTTAAAGAGTACCTGACCTCCCTTTATATTAATAGAACAATAATGTCATTGTTAGCTAATGAATGTTTCCATGCTGAACAACGGCAACATGACAACGTTTCCATTGGTCCCTCTTCTTTAGAGAAGAGCAGGAAATGATGGATACACGGATCGTGTTCAAATCAATAGGCACGCAATGACTCTAAAGAATAATGATCACACACCAAACACACATTCAGACTAAAGGCCCTGTCACACTGTCCCGAAATTGACACCCGATGGACACACGATAAAGGAAATGTTCAAATTTGGCTGTGATCGTAGCAACATCGGGCCATTCGTGAGGGCATCTTAAGCCATCGTATGACCGCCGGTGGAGTTTCTCAGGCTCCGGCAGCAACTTCGTGAGCGGCAACTTCGTAAGGTACTCGTGAGGGCATCTTGTCAAATCGTGTCATCTTCGTGTTATCATCGGTGCATTCGCCCTCACTCTGATCGGGGCGAATGCCCGATGGCACCGATGATAACAAGATGCCCTCACGATGGCCTTACGAAGGGTAACATTTACACACAAATTCAACACGAAAATGAACCTTCGCAAGGTCCTTCTGCAATTTTTTGGCATGCCAAAGATTTTGCCACCGCTCACGAAGTTGCTGCCGGAGCCTGAGAAACTCCACCAGCGATCATACGAAGGCTTAAGATGCCCTCACGAATGGCCCGATGTTGCTACGATCACAGCCGAATTTGAACATTTCCTTTATCGTGTGTCCATCGGGTTGTTTTATTGCACAACAAAATCATGTAAACATATTATGTAAATAACCCAATTTGTGTTCTGTGAAACTAAAAAGGATATAATATATTATTTTGAAGGACAGTTGACAGGAAGTTGTTGTTGTTATGGAAACAACATTACGGAGAAAACGTAATATTTTCTACATATAAAGACGGATAAAGTAAAGAACAAAGTCTGAAGATATCAGTACAGTATCATAGTACTGTAACATAATTGTTTTTGGTACTTTCATTGCAGTTGTATGTCTTAAATGTAATGTAAATGTTGCCTTCGTGTGTGGTTCGGGGCCATCTTCGTGCGAAATTCACAATTCACAATATTCGTGTGTCCATCGGGTGTCAATTTCGGGACAGTGTGACAGGGCCTTTAAGGAACCAGCTGTTTGGAAAATGAGAGAAGTAGAAAGTACAGGTATTTGAGTTCAACATGTAAGAAGTAGAAAGTACAGGTATTTGAGTTCAACATGTGAGAAGTAGAAAGTACAGGTATTTGAGTTTCAACATGTAAGAAGTAGAAAGTACAGGTATTTGAGTTCAACATGTAAGAAGTAGAAAGTACAGGTATTTGAGTTCAACATGTAAGAAGTAGAAAGTTCAGGTATTTGGGTTCAACATGTAAGAAGTAGAAAGTACAGGTATTTGAGTTCAACATGTGAGAAGTAGAAAGTACAGGTATTTGTGTTCAACATGTGAGAAGTAGAAAGTACAGGTATTTGAGTTCAACATGTGAGAAGTAGAAAGTACAGGTATTTGTGTTCAACATGTAAGAAGTAGAAAGTACAGGTATTTGTGTTCAAAATGTAAGAAGTAGAAAGTACAGGTATTTGTGTTCAACATGTAAGAAGTAGAAAGTACAGGTATTTGTGTTCAACATGTAAGAAGTAGAAAGTACAGGTATTTGTGTTCAACATGTAAGAAGTAGAAAGTACAGGTATTTGTGTTCAACATGTGAGAAGTAGAAAGTACAGGTATTTGTGTTCAACATGTGAGAAGTAGAAAGTACAGGTATTTGTGTTCAACATGTGAGAAGTAGAAAGTACAGGTATTTGTGTTCAACATGTAAGAAGTAGAAAGTACAGGTATTTGTGTTCAACATGTAAGAAGTAGAAAGTACAGGTATTTGTGTTCAAAATGTAAGAAGTAGAAAGTACAGGTATTTGTGTTCAACATGTAAGAAGTAGAAAGTACAGGTATTTGAGTTCAACATGTGAGAAGTAGAAAGTACAGGTATTTGTGTTCAACATGTGAGAAGTAGAAAGTACAGGTATTGTGTTCAACATGTGAGAAGTAGAAAGTACAGGTATTTGTGTTCAACATGTGAGAAGTAGAAAGTACAGGTATTTGGGTTCAACATGTAAGAAGTAGAAAGTACAGGTATTTGGGTTCAACATGTAAGAAGTAGAAAGTACAGGTATTTGAGTTCAACATGTGAGAAGTAGAAAGTACAGGTATTTGTGTTCAACATGTGAGAAGTAGAAAGTACAGGTATTTGAGTTCAACATGTGAGAAGTAGAAAGTACAGATATTTGAGTTCAACATGTGAGAAGTAGAAAGTACAAGTATTTGTGTTCAAAATGTAAGAAGTAGAAAGTACAGGTATTTGTGTTCAACATGTAAGAAGTAGAAAGTACAGGTATTTGTGTTCAACATGTAAGAAGTAGAAAGTACAGGTATTTGTGTTCAAAATGTCAGAAGTAGAAAGTACAGGTATTTGTGTTCAAAATGTCAGAAGTCAAAGTAAAAAGTCGTCAGAAAAATAAGTAGTGGAGTAAAGTACTGGTACCAGAAACATGTACTTAAGTACAGTAACAAAGTATTTGTACTCCACTACTTCCCACCTCTGCATGTAATGCGTTTTCCCTTCATGCCAAAGCTCCTTCCAGTCCACCATATCTCAGTAAGGGAACATGTTTCTACCTCATGTCCAGGGAACCTCCACTCTCTCGCTCTGGATTTGGCACCAGCAGCATTTGGGGTTTGTCGGTGCAGGATGGGAGACCTCCACACAAACACAAACCAGATGGAGAGGGATGGGAAGAGAGGAGAGCCTGAGTCACCCTCTCTCCATCTGACTCCAGATCTGTTGGTTCACTGGATGTAGTCGAGGGTTTGCATGCACGCTGTATGTGGTATTATGCAATCAGTGCTTCCAAATCCACTTGATTGCCAAAGACACAGCCTTGTTTTATAGCTGCGCAAGATCAGAAACGGGATTTTTTTTAACTACTCAGCATCATGTATTTGGTTATTCTTCTGAGTACAGAACTGTGTATAAAACCCTCAGGACTGCATGCATTAAATGTCACGATCTGTCTTTGTGGTGTTTTGTCTTGTCTATATCTGTTTTTGGTTTTCTGTCTGCGTTGTGTTTTGTCTTGTTTGGATCTGTCTGTGGTTCCCTGTCGTTAGTTTCCCTGGTGTGTCTGATTACCCGATTGTGTTCACCTGGTGTCCTTGTGTTTTCTCCTCCCTCCTCACCTGTGTCTTGTTTGTGTGATTAGTCTTGTGTGTATTTAAGTTCTGGTTTTTCTGTCTGTCTTTGTCGGTTCGTCTTTTGTCATGACTAGTTCGTCGGTGAGTGTTCTGTTTTGTCTTTGTTATCACCTAGCCTTGAAATAAAGGAATTCTCACTTTAATCTGCATTTGGGTCCTACCTGCTTCATACACCGTGACATTAAACAACGCAATACATGTTGATATGATGTGTTTCTCACCCTTAACAAGTACTCTTCGCTGTCAATTTACATTAACTACATATACACAAAACACGTTGTGTGGGAACATCATTTTGTTATAGACAAACCTCTACCAGACCTGCCTGAAATGCCTCCATTGGAAACATGTCACAGTAGAAACACAACATACAAATATGAACCATGAAAATGTGCATAATATATTCTCTTTATTTAAAATTGCGAGGTTGTTTTCATGTAGCATTTACAGAATTAACCACGCATAATAAAAAATACAAAAACAGATTGTAGATTAGTTTTGTGGGCATATCATTTAGTTGGAAACAGGTTTGCAATGACATGACTTGGAATGTAATACTGTACATTCACTTAAATACTGTTCCTAAGTACAATTTGGACTTTACTGGAGTATTTATATGATACTTCAAACTTCTACTCCACTACATTTTGGAGGCAAATATTGTGCTTTTAACCCCACAACAATTACGTGACAAAACTAGTTACTTTGCAGGTCCATGCAATTAATTATACTTTAAGATACCCGGCAGTATAAGAAGTCCTTCAAGTTTACCAGCTGCACAATTAAAAATGATGATCACATTAATGCATCTGGTCGTTCTGCATGAAGAGTCATTTTAGATGTTGTACTTATACATGTATGTGTAACAGGCCCCGCTATGCAGGGCGCGATGACAGATAGTATTTCCTGTAAAACACGAGAAATTATGAGCAGAGAATTCCTTTTACTGCTCGTTTGGCGGATCTTGCCAGAATTTATTAACAATTGGCACAAAACACAATTGTCCTTGCCCTTTACTGCTCTCAATATAAAGACATGTTCATGTCTTCAAAATATACTTGTATGCTTGAAGTATTCAAAAATAAACACATTTGTGTATAACCAAGTGTCATTAACATCATGACTCCAAATAAGCATGTACTGCTTCAAAACAGATATTGGTGCTGTATTCAAACACTGTTAATTACCTTTTCAGGCAAAGTATTAGCATTGGTCTAATATATGCTAGCATTAGCATCAAGCAACACGCATTTATAATAATTAAATTATGACTGACCATAGCACCCATAGACCATACAAAACACACCTAAAACACTTCTTAGCTATAAACAATTCACTTGTATCACTAGCGACCGCCATTACACATACACACACAGCCACCACGAGGTGGTCTTCTACACGGCATTAAACATAATAAACAACATCTAAACACCACTTCAAACTTAAGACATTGTGATTTATAACATTTGTGACAATCTGTACACATTACTGACCTGTAAAACACGAGAAATTATGAGCAGAGAATTCCTTTTACTGCTCGTTTGGCGGATCTTGCCAGAATGGCAAGCTAACGACAGCTCCGTCATCAGGTCAGACATTTTACGGTAGACGCGTAAATAATAACAAACCCCTTTACGGCAGTGTTACTCTGCCATCTACTGCCCCCTGCTGTCCATTGTTAAACAGGTAATATAAAATGATATTAAATATAAACATACAATTGTGATCACACACTTTGTGTGGGTCACATATGCTAATCTTTGTGTACTTTCGAGGCACAAAGTACAAATACCTGAACATGAGGATTATATATCCTCTTTAAAAGGATGCAAAATCCACTTCTTCATGTCTCTTCTACATCAACATGTGTCCCCTCTTCTTCATGTCTCTTCTACATCAACATGTGTCCCCTCTTCTCCATGTCTCTTCCACTTCAACATGTGTCCCCTCTTCTTCATGTCTCTTCTACATCAACATGTGTCCCCTCTTCTTCATGTCTCCTCTACATCAACATGTGTCCCCTCTTCTTCATGTGTCTTCTACATCAGCATGTGTCCCCTCTTCTTCATGTCTCCTCTACATCAACATGTGTCCCCTCTTCTTCATGTGTCTTCTACATCACCATGTGTCCCCTCTTCTTCATGTCTCCTCTACATCAACATGTGTCCCCTCTTCTTCATGTCTCTTCTACATCAGCATGTGTCCCCTCTTCTTCATGTCTCTTCTACATCAACATGTGTCCCCTCTTCTTCATGTCTCTTCTACATCAACATGTGTCCCCTCTTCTTCATGTCTCTTCTACATCAACATGTGTCCCCTCTTCTTCATGACTCTTCTACATCAACATGTGTCCCCTCTTCTTCATGTCTCTTCTACATCAACATGTGTCCCCTCTTCTTCATGTCTCTTCTACATCAACATGTGTCCCCTCTTCTTCATGACTCTTCTACATCAACATGTGTCCCCTCTTCTTCATGTCTCTTCTACATCAACATGTGTCCCCTCTTCTTCATGTCTCTTCTACATCAACATGTGTCCCCTCTTCTTCATGTCTCTTCCACATCAACATGTGTCCCCTCTTCTTCATGTCTCTTCTTCATCAACACGTGTCCCCTCTTCTTCATGTCTCTTCTACATCAACATGTGTCCCCTCTTCTCCATGTCTCTTCTACATCAACATGTGTCCCCTCTTCTTCATGTCTCTTCTTCATCAACACGTGTCCCCTCTTCTTCATGTCTCTTCTACATCAACACGTGTCCCCTCTTCTTCATGTCTCTTCTTCATCAACATGTGTCCCCTCTTCTCCATGTCTCTTCTACATCAACATGTGTCCCCTCTTCTTCATGTCTCTTCTACATCAACATGTGTCCCCTCTTCTCCATGTCTCTTCTACATCAACATGTGTCCCCTCTTCTTCATGTCTCTTCTACATCAACATGTGTCCCCTCTTCTCCATGTCTCTTCTACATCAACACGTGTCCCCTCTTCTTCATGTCTCCTCCACATCAACATGTGTCCCCTCTTCTCCATGTCTCTTCTACATCAACATGTGTCCCCTCTTCTCCATGTCTCTTCTACATCAACATGTGTCCCCTCTTCTCCATGTCTCTTCTACATCAACATGTGTCCCCTCTTCTTCATGTCTCTTCTACATCAACATGTGTCCCCTCTTCTTCATGTCTCTTCTACATCAACATGTGTCCCCTCTTCTTCATGTCTCTTCTACATCAACATGTGTCCCCTCTTCTCCATGTCTCTTCTACATCAACATGTGTCCCCTCTTCTTCATGTCTCTTCTACATCAACATGTGTCCCCTCTTCTTCATGTCTCTTCCACATCAACATGTGTCCCCTCTTCTTCATGTCTCTTCTACATCAACATATGTCCCCTCTTCTTCATGTCTCTTCTACATCAACATGTGTCCCCTCTTCTTCATGTCTCTTCTACATCAACATGTGTCCCCTCTTCTTCATGTCTCTTCTACATCAACATGTGTCCCCTCTTCTTCATGTCTCTTCTACATCAACATGTGTCCCCTCTTCTTCATGTCTCTTCTACATCAACATGTGTCCCCTCTTCTTCATGTCTCTTCTACATCAGCATGTGTCCCCTCTTCTTCATGTCTCTTCTACATCAACATGTGTCCCCTCTTCTTCATGTCTCTTCTACATCAACATGTGTCCCCTCTTCTTCATGTCTCTTCTACATCAACATGTGTCCCCTCTTCTTCATGTCTCTTCTACATCAACATGTGTCCCCTCTTCTTCATGTCTCTTCCACATCAACATGTGTCCCCTCTTCTTCATGTCTCTTCTACATCAACATGTGTCCCCTCTTCTTCATGTCTCTTCTACATCAACATGTGTCCCCTCTTCTTCATGTCTCTTCTACATCAGCATGTGTCCCCTCTTCTTCATGTCCTCTTCTACATCAACATGTGTCCCCTCTTCTTCATGTCTCTTCCACATCAACATGTGTCCCCTCTTCTTCATGTCTCTTCTACATCAACATGTGTCCCCTCTTCTTCATGTCTCTTCTACATCAACATGTGTCCCCTCTGTGGAAAGAGACTCTGAAAGTTTCAGGAACAAAGATTCTCTCTCTTTTTGATCCATTTCTATAAAAACCTGTCTGAAAATGAGCTGATCAGATTTTGGCCACTTTATGATGTCATAACGATGTGTTGTCTTGAGTAACCATTAGCCAATCAGCAACCAAGGTAACCCCCCCCCTTATCACCTGAATCTCCTCCTAGAGCACCATTGTGTTCTTTGTAACCAAATGTCTCTCAGAGGGGCGTGGGGAGGGGCTCCTTTTTTTCATCTAAAGTAACAGACAGAGAATCAGCACTTTGGAAACAGGGCTGAAACAGAGGGGATTATGGGTAATGCTGCAATGATCTGTTCGGTGCTTCAGCCAATCAGAGACAGGCTCTGTATATATCTGAGACCTGTGATATATTGATGAAGAACAGGATAATAGGGAGAGTGTGGGGTTGTTTTCACGTAGCATCCGTCAAAATACCTCCACAGACAGGTTTCATCCCTTTGACAACGACCCCTCCTCGGTTTAGGATTTAAATCCCCCTTTTATTGCATGGGAGCAGCTCTGGTGTCGATGATCTGACGTGATGTGGAGAGTGTGAAGACATGTTTGGGCTGGGTGGGTTTGTCAAGTATCTGTAGGGAGGGGAGATTAGTGCTATGACATCTTCATTGTTAGTGTGACTATCAAACCCCTCCCACCCTGATCACACAACACAGACTTTGCTCCCATGCCACCCATGTGGGGGAGCTACATGTCCTCCGTCTCACCCAAGGCAAGGCAAGTTTATTGATATAGCACTTTTCAACACAAGGCCATTCAAAGTGCTTTACAAAAATGAAAGACATTAAGAGCATAAAACACATTAGAAACATTAAAAAGTAAAGATAATAAAACGTGAATAACACAGGTACATGAATACAAGTTACAGTGCAGTGTGAGATGTGAATAGTTCAAAAAGAATAGTCTTCAGCCTGGATTTAAAAGTAGTAGCGGACCTGCAGGTTTGTTCCACATTCTCACATTCCTCTACCCCTAGTCTTCCAGTGAAATTATACTTTTTATATTCCTTTCATCCTTCTCTTTCAATCATTTTGCATCCCACCCAAGCTGAGATTCAAAAGGTCCGAGACGTAGAAAATATTGTTTGACACAGACCGCGTCGTCCAATCAGGTCGCAGCTTCCTGACATCATATCCCCTCGTTGTTGTCACCCGTCCTGGGAGTCTGGGTTACCCCGGCAACGCGTGCATAACCAGGATTGAGTCACTGCTAAGTCGGGCCCGCTGAAGTTTGACAAGCCTTTTTGTGTGTGTTTTTTTGTGTGGAAAACAAACATTGTGATTAGCATTCGGAGGGGAAGGGACAGGACGCGGAGATCTGTAACACATCGGTGAACCGCTCGCACTTTGGAAGTTAAATTCAGCTGGGGATGAGAGAACTCCTGAGGATATGGCATGATCCGATACCACACACACACACACACACACACACACACACACACACACACACACACACACACACACACACACACACACACACACACACACACACACACACACACACACACACACACACACTCTTCCCGGCTCATTCCCCCAAAGTTTGCTCTTCCCATGGTGCTTTGTGTTCCGGCGCCACCCCGCTTCCCACTGAACTCTACACAACTTCATCAAAGAGGAACGATCGGAGCAAGGAGGGGTAGGAGGAAAAAAAGAAAGGAGAATACAAGAGGGGGAGAAAGAGCTCTGTTTTCCTAATCACACCCCCGCGGGGTTTCAGCGGCGGAGGTGAGGGCGAAGTAAACAATTTTGTTCGTCGTGTTTTTGTTGTGTTGTTCTTTCATTTCGTGGCCTCTTGCTGAGAAATAGAGCGGTGATTAATGCAGATCCCCTCCCTTAAACCCCCCACTTTCTCTCACCCCCTCTTTCTTTTCTGTTCTGGGAAGATTCCCCCTTGGTGATTAAATCACAGCAGAATTAATTAGGGTGAGGGGAGGCAGGGGGGAGGCGGCATCTCGAGAGGGAGGAGGGCAAAGATATTTAGAGAAAGAAGTGGGGACAATAAACAAAAATGACGATGAGAGAGGTTGAAAAATAGGAAAATCTGAGTGGTTTTGAAGGAGCCATATTCTGCTGATGTTCAGGTGTATATCAGTATGTAGTGTCTCTACTTTAAAGAGTCCTCTCCTGCTGGTGTTCAGGTGTATATCAGTATGTAGTGTCTCTACTTTAAAGAGTCCTCTCCTGCTGATGTTCAGGTGTATATCAGTATGTAGTGTCTCTACTTTAAAGAGTCCTCTCCTGCTGATGTTCAGGTGTATATCAGTATGTAGTGTCTCTACTTTAAAGAGTCCTCTCCTGCTGATGTTCAGGTGTATATCAGTATGTAGTGTCTCTACTTTAAAGAGTCCTCTCCTGCTGATGTTCAGGTGTATATCAGTATGTAGTGTCTCTACTTTAAAGAGTCCTCTCCTGCTGATGTTCAGGTGTATATCAGTATGTAGTGTCTCTACTTTAAAGAGTCCTCTCCTGCTGATGTTCAGGTGTATATCAGTATGTAGTGTCTCTACTTTAAAGAGTCCTCTCCTGCTGATGTTCAGGTGTATATCAGTATGTAGTGTCTCTACTTTAAAGAGTCCTCTCCAGCTAATGTTCAGGTGTATTTCAGTATGTAGTGTCTCTACTTTAAAGAGTTCTCTCCTGCTGATGTTCAGGTGTATATCAGTCTGTAGTGTCTCTCCTTTAAAGAGTCCTCTCCTGCTGATGTTCAGGTGTATATCAGTATGTAGTGTCTCTACTTTAAAGAGTTCTCTCCTGCTGATGTTCAGGTGTATATCAGTCTGTAGTGTCTCTCCTTTAAAGAGTTCTCTCCTGCTGATGTTCAGGTGTATATCAGTATTTAGTGTCTCTACTTTAAAGAGTCCTCTCCTGCTGATGTTCAGATATATATCAGTATGTAGTGTCACTACTTTAAAGAGTCCTCTCCTGCTGATGTTCAGGTGTATATCAGTATGTAGTGTCTCTACTTTAAAGAGTCCTCTCCTGCTGATGTTCAGGTGTATATCAGTATGTAGTGTCTCTACTTTAAAGAGTCCTCTCCTGCTGATGTTCAGGTGTATATCAGTATGTAGTGTCTCTACTTTAAAGAGTCCTCTCCTGCTGATGTTCAAGTGTATATCAGTATGTAGTGTCTCTACTTTAAAGAGTCCTCTCCTGCTGATGTTCAGGTGTATATCAGTATGTAGTGTCTCTACTTTAAAGAGTTCTCTCCTGCTGATGTTCAGGTGTATATCAGTATGTAGTGTCTCTACTTTAAAGAGTCCTCTCCTGCTGATGTTCAGGTGTATATCAGTATGTAGTGTCTCTACTTTAAAGAGTCCTCTCCTGCTGATGTTCAGGTGTATATCAGTATGTAGTGTCTTTACTTTAAAGAGTCCTCTCCTGCTGATGTTCAGGTTCATATCAGTATGTAGTGTCTCTACTTTAAAGAGTCCTCTCCTGCTGATGTTCAGGTGTATATCAGTATGTAGTGTCTCTACTTTATTGTGAGTCTTTATGTTGTTATCTTCACGCCCTACTGTATATTTTTCTCATTTTTAATGTTGCTTTAATTCTATTTTGAGATGTTTAAATTCTAGTATTGTTTATTTTTCTTAATTACTTACTAAGAGTAGAAATGCGTTGGTTTTATGTTGCTGCAACGCAAACATTTCCCAACACACTACATGAAAGGGGAAACTCCCAAAAAGCATAATAGGGCCCCTTTAAAAAGCTATCCCGCCACTTCCCATAAGACGGCTGACAGAAATTATGACTCCAAATTAAGTTTGCCCGAAGAGTGGGATGGTGGGGATGAGGACAGAGATAAGAGATGAAGATATTCTGATAGATGTATAGAGTGGCTGACTAATGGAAAAACCATGCATGGATGTATAGATGATGTCTGAAAGATGAGAGAAGGATTTAACGAAGTGGAATTGTTGGAGAAAGGGTGATGGAATCATGCTTGAATCCGATTGGTCGCTGCGTAATGCCGATTGGTCTCCAAAAAGCAAGTCTCACATCTAAGTGTTGTACCGCTACCAACATAAAGAAAGTATTCCTATTCCCTAATTCCTCAAGAGCGACTCCTCTCTAAACTCAATCAGGCACTTTCCATTTTGATCCCGCGTTGAATGCCAGTTTGTATGAATGGGAATGACTCGATTGAGGCCGGAACGAATCTTTGCAGCTGGCACGACACGCCTCTCAGCTAATTGGCTAACTGTATTAAGGGATTGCAATGTGCTTATTCATTCGCAGGTACAGTCTCCATCTCGTTTATTTCCCTTCTGCTCCCTGTTTCACCCTGCTTCTTCCATTGTGTTCATTATTCAAGCTCTTCTGCTGATACAGCCAAGGCAGAAAAGCACATTTGCTTCATTGGCTAAACTCCTGCAGCGCTTTGACTTCACCAACAACGTATTTCGTGGCGTAGTTTGGTTGGGAGGCGTTTGAGTTTAGACACCAACTTCATCACACTTTCAAGAGACTGTCTGCCAGCGGTGGAGGAAGTATTCAAACCCTTGTGTGAATGTAACTGAACCACACTATAAAAACATTAACGTCAAATAAGAATCCTCCATTTCATTGATAATTTAAGCCCTTAGAAACATGGTTTAAATCCCAATCAAAAACTATTATCATCTCCTTCCTCTTGACAACGTGGGAGTTGTTTAATTTGGAGAAAAAGCAATACTTTTCAAATGTAGTTAATGTCCCTTGTTTTCTGAAAACACACCTGGTTATGCCGGTAAGGCTTTAGTTAGGGTTAGGGTTAGGGTTAAATGATTACTATGAATAGTTTGAATGATGATAAACAATGTCTTATTGTAATACAATTTGTGTTTATGTCATCTGTTAGGAAACAAGTTAATATAAAATGGGTAAATACGTAACATTTCTTTAAAAAATAAGCGTTTATGGGACTAAATTGTATAAGACAGAACATTTTTTATAGTCTGATGATTATGCAGCTGTGTGTGCAAAGGTGTGTGTGGTGGGTGTGTGTGTGTATGTGTGTGTGTGTGTGTGTGTGTGTGTGTGTGTGTGTGTGTGTGTGTGTGTGTGTGTGTGTGTGTGTGTGCTAGTGCTGTAGCGACGCGTCGACTTCAAAATATCGTCGACGACATATTTCCGCGTCGACGCGTCGCTACACACACGTGGGTCACCCAAAGCAACAAGCAGTTCGCAATCGCACTTCAAACACAATGGAGACTGAAACGGCTACCACCTCCTCCTCACAGGATTGCGCACGAAGCCCCCAAACGAAAACATCTCGCCCTAGGTCTTCAAAAGCATGGGAATATTTTAAAGTTAGTCCAAAACGCAAAGATATTTATATATTTATATCTCACTGAGACTGCTGCATAGCCTAGCAGAAGCAGCAGCTAGCTGTGGTGGCTACCATTAGCAGCTAGCATTTGCTCTCCGATTTTTTACATAAAATGGAATTATGGATTATAAATTCAATCATTTTTGTATACATAGACGTTAAGAACCTATGGATTAACCGATTCAGCCGAGTTTTTTCTCATTTTAATGCCATTGAACACGTCTTTTGATCAGATTACGGTGGTAAGACGATCTCCCGAGAAGCTCTGTGAAGGTACGTGTTGTGATGACTGTATTTGCTTCCCCTGTCGCGAGTCCGGATCACTCAGTGATGATACTATATACCTACATAATCTGTGGAGTCTCAGCTTTAATCGGATATATTGTAAGTGCAGCTACGATAAGTAATAAGGGTACTTTTATCTTGAGTTCTGTGCCAATGTCCGTTAGCATTTTTCGCTCAGGGGTCATTTAGATGCTTCTTATGAGACTTGTGTTTTGTTTTGGTAAACATGGTTTGTATCGTCAGTTAGCTGAGATTATTTCCGTTAATGTGGTATAACACATTAATAGGTTCTTAAATATTAAGATCCCCTGAGACACAGTATCGTGAAAAAAAAATGTTTTACATTACGTTTTTTATGAATTGAACAACAGAAAAATAATCGTTAGATTAGTCGACTAATCGATCAAATAATCGCCCGATTAATCGTTTTCAAAATAATCGTTTCCCCCCAGCACTAGGTGTTCAGCCACATATATGCATGTTCCTCTACACAAGGCATTGGTCACACACTAACACATTAGTACAGTTATTGGCAGTGGTGTTAGAAGTACTCAGATCTTGTACTTAAGTAAAATAAGCAATACTACATTTTAGTTTTGAGTAAGTACTTTGTTACAAGTAAAAGTCCTGCATTCAACATTTTCCATTAAAGGTGGGGTAATTCACTTCAGAAACACTGTTTGTTATATTCCATGGAATGCTCTTAACATCCCGATAGCAATGAATACATTAAATGCTTTGACAATAATTACACGAAACATTTCATCTGTGGAAGCCGTGGCGCTGTAAAAAGCACGACCAATCATCTGAGCCGGCCCGGGTCAGATAACTGGATGGCCTACCTGCCTGTCAGCCTTCCATCTGGGCACAAACTTATCTCGTGCCCTCATTGGTCATGTGCGCGTTCGTGTGTGTTGGAGGCGGGGCTCTGTAAGGAAGTGGCTGATTTTGATCCGGCTGTGTATTTTCAAATTCTAGCGCACTCGAGCTGGTTTCTCCAAAATTACCTACCCCACCTTTAAGTAACATAACAAAGTATTTGTACTCCACTACTTCCCACCTCTGCTTTAAGTGAGGCATTGATTCCGCTTCTATAACACTTACTTAAAGGGATAGTGGAAATGGAACCTCAAATAGTTTCGTTTTAACTTATATACAAGCATAATTACATACCAAAACAATCACACCTGATTAAAAAAATATAATAAATGCTTTACGCATGTTAGAAGCACTTTATTGCAGCTTCCCCGAAGTTTTTTAGAAACGAAATGTTCGACTCAGCCAAACCGGAAGTGACGAAAACTTAGGAAGACGATACGATAACAAACCATGGCGTCTATGCAGAATGAACGTGGAAGGGCAAATATACCAGACAAAGAAGAAGGATTGTACGAGGTATCCAGTGATGATAGCGAGTCAGAAACATCCTCTCGGCTTTCCTACGAAAATGTCGTTTTAGGAACTGAATCTGAATCCGGTTCAGTAAGCGACGATGGTGACAATATTGAGCCAGACGATGGACCATTACGTCCTTATTTGTTCGAGCCCGAGCCCGAGGTGATGGTTCACGGCATGGGCAATGGCGAGGATGACCAGGACCAGGCGCCAGATGATGCACCCCTACGCACAAATAATCTTGACTGGTAGGTCCCTAAGCATAGCTCACGCATCTTAAGATCACCTGTAGCCTTTACAAATATGAATCATTGTTAACCAGTTAAGGCCGAAGGTCCCCCCAGTGGACCCCTCCCACAGTTTTTTTTCTCTCACATGTCTCAGGGCTTCTTAACATTTATGAAACTATTAATGTTTCATACCCTTTTAAAGGTAAGAAACTCCGCTAACTGACAATAAGAACAATTGTTAGCTAGAAAAAACACAAGAGTAATACCAAGCCTTTGAATTAGCATTGAGCGAAACAATGCTAACTAATGCTAACGCTTTTTTACACACAACACACGGTATAAATGCCCGTATCTTAACTGCACAAACAAGATATACGATTTAAAGCTGAGACTCCACAGGTGTAATGTCATCACTGTAAGACCTCGAATTCCTGGAGCTATCAGCCAGAAAAGAGAAAGTAAACAACATCCGGTTCCAAAAATATTACAATAATTACGTCTTACCTTTTTTGATTTGTGATCAAAAGTTGTAAATAAACGGAATAAAAACGCATCTCAAGGTTAATCCAATGTCGTTGTGTCACGTAGAATTTTTTACTGATAATCAATCATCATATTTATGGCAATATACTCGGTACCATAATAAAGGTCGGCTATTCACATGCAAATGCTATTGAATGTCCGCCATTGTTTGTGCCCGTCTTCCTATGCTCTCGTCATCACCCGAAGATTCCCGACGATTCCCGAAGTATTTCGTTTCATTGAGAGGGCGCAGTAAAATTGAAAATAAAATGAAACTATGCGCATGAAATTAAAAAAAATTGTTTATTATGCTTATTTTTAATAAAAATACATAAGTTAAACCCAAAATTCGCGGATTTCCACTATCCCTTTAAGCATTTGACTGACTATAAGACCGTTGACCCTCATTAAAAAGATTATAATAAGCCTCATTCTAAGTATGAATGTAAATACACTTTATCATAAGTTACATTCCACTGCTCCTCAGCACAAATCCTGGTTAAAGGCATCTTTACATTGGGTCTGGGAACACTACCTGTTCCTCTGATGTCCTCCAGATGTGCCCGATCGCTCCCATTAAGACGCACCACTGGCCTGGTTTTCATCAGCAGTTTTAAAGTGCTGACCCAGATTAATTCTCCCATTCATGGCAGGGGAGAGGTGCATCGTGGTCAGCGAATGTAAATCAACCCTCCGAAAGTGAATACTTCTTACTCGCTATGTTCTTCCTCATTTCTCTTCCTATATAACGATGTAATTTTAGACACAACCAACAAGGGACCAAGAAGTACAATCCTGTGGTATGTAGAGGCTTAACTTATTAAAACTGGATACAAATTGGACTTGCAGCCAGCCCTCCGTCCCCCTCCCATCTGCCCATTTCTTTCTCATCACCCCTGAGAAACTTGTCCTGATGGAACTACAGCATGTTCCCTGCTCACTGTCTGATGGAGTGATCTGCCTCGTTACGTTATATTAGATTCGAGACCTTTGCTAGAGCAACTACACCACGAGCGATGGTGGGAATATGGACTTTTTTCCCTGCTCGTTGGTGTCTCATTTTTCGAACATTTGGAAAGGATGTTCTGTTAGATCTCCTTCTCGCAAACCTGGCCTGCAATCTCTGCGTTTCCCACCTCCATGTAAACACGCCTCCTATCAGGATCAGTGTGTTTGCATGGCCTGTGTGTGTGTGTGTGTGTGCACAGATAGCGTGGGTGTAAAGCGATAAGGCTAAGTGAATGATTCCCTCCAGCAAACAGAGAGCGAGAGACGGAGCAGAGGCCAGGCAACCTGCCATGGGAATCTGGAGAATCCATTCTGCTCACTTTATTAACCTCATTATGGAGGAAACAGGGAGAAAGAGTGGAGGAATGGAAGGAAGGAGGGATAGAGGAGGTGGAGAGATGGAGTGCATTACAGTGTTGAAACTAATAAGGGTTCAGAGGTCAGAGAGAAACAGAAGCGAGTTGTTCAAGCTTTAGACTTAATATTGATCCTCCTTCAAGCATTTAAGATAAGATAAGATAACACAAAGCTTTATTAATCCCCATTGTTTGCCAGCAATCTCACGTTTCCCATGACAACTGCGGGAATATAGGGGTTAAATGTGCTTCTCTCTGTCGCCCTATTTTCCCTAACAGGCGCTCCAGCTGTTGTCCCTCATTTGTGCGTCTTGATAGCAGTTCCTGGTAAGACTTCTGTCCTGCTGCTGTTCTTTTGCATTTAAAAAAAGTCTGTAAACAAGTATTTACAAGTAGTCAAGCAACATACTGTCACTTACAATAAAATAATGGGCCCAGTGGAAGGTTATTTACGGAGGTACAATAGCGTTACAACGGCCCAAACCCTTTCCATTAAGAGAAACACGCTGCAGCTTCAGAAACAACGCAAATATAAAAACACAAATGTGACAAAGAACATGGAAATGAAGACGCATGTTCAGCAACTTGACAAGACAGTTTACTAAAAGCATTGCATAAACACAACCCTTCAAGAAGCTCAAAACACAACGGAAACCAGGGGACACAAAAAAGCACACAGCTAGGACCAGAGAGCCTGGAGACGTTCAGGGATTCAAAAGTTGGCCAGAATATCGGAATGATTAAAGGTGGGGTAGGTCATGTTGGAGAAACCAGCTCGAGTGCGCTAGAATTTGAAAATACACAGCCGGAAGAAATCTGCCACTTCCTCACAGAGCCCCTCCTCCAACACACACGAACGCACACATGACCAATGAGGGCACGAGATAAGTTTGTGCCCAGATGGAAGGCTGACAGGCAGGTAGGCCATCCAGTTACTTTAGCCGGCTCAGATGATTGGTCGTGCTTTTTACAGCGCCACGGCTTCCACAGATGATATATTATAATGGATTTCTTAAGATATTCATTGCTATCGGGATGTAAAGAGCATTCCATGGAATATAACAACAAGTGTATCTTGAGCCGGTTTCTCAAACGTACCTACCCCACCTTTAATGTGAAACTTTTTTTTTTAATAAGCTGATAAATCGTACAGTTGACCGACTTTAAAAAACATTTCTCCAAAGGGAAATGTTGTGGGCCGTTGTAGAGCGTTGGCACCTGTAGGCCACCGTAGTTATTAAAAACACAGGAGACCTGCTAACGGGGGCAAAAGCATGAATGCAATCATTTGTCCTGCGTAGTCATTGTGTTGAAGCAGCTGCTGGAGAAAAAACTATCTTAATAGCTTTTGGAAAATACGTGTTGATCCAAAAGTTGATTGCCAAGTAATAAAAGAAAACTAGAAATGCTAATCTGACCTGTCGAGGGTTTATCCCCCTCGTCGTGTGTGTTGGCCTTCTGCAATCCACTAGAGAACAAGCATTTAGAGGAACTGGATCGGTGTTGAAAAGCCAGAAGAAGTACACTAACATTTCTCTTGTCTAATGAGCTTATTTCTCACAAGAAAGGAAAATACCTTGAGTTTGTGTGAGATGTTGCTTGTGTTTTCAGGCTAGCTGATAAAAGTATATAAGCCAATTTTGGGCCTTTCATTGTTACAAATGTGTTCAGATTTGATGTGCAAGATGAAAGAATTGGCCAAGCTTAAGGCCTTGAAAGTAGTTTGGATTGACGTGTGAATAAAAGCATCCCCGTTATTAATTTTAATAAGACAACTACAGAGCCCACCATTGTCCGGCACACATTTGCAACGTCACGCAGCAATGCAACGCTAATGGCGAGTGATTAGCCTTTAATCTCATGTAGGAATCCCTCAAAGTGGACAATCCGGTCTGTATTTAATCTGCTGAACAGTATCTGTTAAACCCTGCTTATACTAAGAGTTGTATTACAAGCTACTTCTTTAGTTGTGGTCTCAGTTTGGACAATGCCTGTGATCAAGGGTCAACAACAAATCTTCCACCAGTGGGGGATCCCAGTGGTCGACTGCGGTTGAATTGGCAGATCTCAAAGTGTGAATATGAGTGTTAAAGGTGGGGTAGGTAAGTTTGAGAAACCGGCTCGAGATACACTTGTTGTTATATTCCATGGAATGCTCTTAACATCCCGATAGCAATGAATATCTGAAATGCTTTGACAATAAATCCATAAAAAAATGTCATCAGTGGAAGCCGTGGTACTGTAAAAAGCACGACCAATCATCTGAGCCGGCTAAAGTAACTGGATGGCCTACCTGCCTGTCAGCCTTCCATCTGGGCACAAACTTATCTCGTGCCCTCATTGGTCATGTGCGCGTTCGTGTGTGTTGGAGGAGGGGCTCTGTGAGGAAGTGGCAGATTTCTTCCAGCTGTGTATTTTCAAATTCTAGCGCACTCGAGCTGGTTTCTCCAAAATGACCTACCCCACCTTTAAGTCCAGCGTCACTGGATATGATACAGTCTGAGTCTTTCATCAGTCAATAACAATTTTACTAAATTAAATACTGAGAGAAAGGTTAGACGCAGAAGAAAGAAGATAGTTTTGTGAGTAAATCCACAGCAAGAAGTTCATTTGTTTGTTTAAAAAACGCCGGGTTTTGGAGATTATTGTATTTGAATAAAGTTCCACAATGTGTGTCGCTTGCACACAGACGTCATTACTCTTGTTGCTCCAAAGAAAGCTCATTTTACAGTGTTTGTGTTGCGCTAGGAGCTTTAATTAATCTGCTTATCCTGTTTGTACTCAATTATGTCCAACGTATTGCCCTTTCTGGAAAATGAAGCTCACAAAAAGGGAGATGAAGAGGCGTAGAAGAAGAAGACAGCCAGGGACATCTCCAAATCAAAGCAGGCCATGCATATAGTATTAGAATAAGGAGTCGGACAAACAATTTTGTCATTGTGGAAAAAGTAACGAGCTCAATTCAGATTTATTTTTCTTTTCTGGGCGGCACGACTTTTGAGATTATCGTCTGTTGCGTAGGCTTTTGTGAGTGTGATGACGGAGAAACACAAGCTCTTGTGTGTCATTGCATCACATAAAAACCACAACACACACACACACACACACACACACACACACACACACACACACACACACACACACACACACACACACACACACACCTTCATCCAGAATTCGGATAAGCCTCATTTAGCCTGGTTTGTAACTGTCTCTTGTGTAACGAATGGCTTGTGTCCTGCAGTACACACACACACACACACACACACACACACACACACACACACACACACACCACACACACACACACACACACACACACACACACACACACACACACACACACCGCTCAACACTACCCAGATATCCTGCCTCCAGCTCCATCTGTTACCTCCACCTCCACGCTACCTTTCAGATCAGGGGGCCTCCTCAGTCCACCCAGAGTCCCAGAATGGTGCACTGTTTTGGGGCTGTGTCGCTGCCACACGTCCCCTCCCTTCTGGGTGTATTTCGCCCTGTTTAAGATGCACCGTCACGTCCCAAGCTACCGCCACCACTTTCTCATTCTGTCCACAGCTACCGGCAGCGGGAAATGATGACAAACGGCCCCGGTTTTTATTGCTGTTTTCTCTCAGTTTGTTTTCCGCATTGAGTGAAAGATTTCCATTTTTGGTGACGACTCAACACAGAGATTTGTGGTTTGACCTTTTACGAGATGTATGTGTATGGGTGTTTCTCGCTGATGTGTATTAATGGGAGTATGTGTCTGGGCGAACAGAAGCAGGACGAGGGTTGTAAATGTTTCTGTTTCCTGGTTACTGTTTATCTGTTCTCTACTGTGAAGACCAAATGGCAGTACGAGGAAACTGTCGTAGCCACAAGTCCCTGAAGGTGACATCAGTAAAGCTTTGAACGTGACGTAGACGTAGCGGTTAGCAGTGTTGCCTCGCAGCAATAAGTCCTGGGTGTTTCTCTGGATGTCGCTCTGGGTGGAGTTTGTTCTCTCCGTGACTTTGTGGTTTTTCTTCAGGTTCACTTGATTCCTCCCAAAGCCAAAAGACTTGCAGACCAGATCCAACATGACGTGGACCTTTTGGTTCCTGTACCACTTTCAGGACATTAATTATACTGTGGTGTTTCTCAAAGTTAAGGATGGATCATTCGACGGCTGGCTTTTAAGGACGTTACGTCATAGAGTCCAAACCAAAGTCTGTTCAGTTCTGAGGTTCTTTCAAATTCTTCTGTAGACTGAGTTCTTCGTTCAGAGGATTTGCAATTATCTTAATCCTCAGTGCTCCTAAAATACCCACAATCCCATGCACCAAATGCATATGCTGTCGCTGATTTGGAAACAACGAAGATGAGCTAGTAGACTTTCAGTCATCTCACCTCAGCGGTCCACAGAAATGTGTTTGTGATCACATTTGAGGCCAGAAATTGGCATCTGAATTACCGAATCTTCTCTCAGAGTCGGCATATTCTCACATCTAACTTTGTGAATTAAGGGTTTATTTTGGACCAACCAGAGTTAGTAATTGTTGAAATAGTGGACATTATAATTAAGACGGTTTAGAAGTGTTTCTGTGAATGAAGTTTTGAGGATATCGAATCAATAGTGTTTTGTATGTTAGTCATTTACAAGAATTGTCCAAATCCTTGTTGACTTTTTTGACTTATTGACCTGCTTTCTTTAAATCTGTATCGCAATTGTTGTGTATTGGCATCATTTTAAGTATGTAGAAATAGCTATTAGCATTTCTTACTTACAGTGTACCTAGAATCTACTTCTCACAAACACAGATCGTACCATTTCGTCTGTAACTTCCTCCTTACTGTGCACACAACAGACGTCACATGGGACCCTGATTTTTAGCACGGAGACCCGCCTTCACAGCAGTGCTTCTATGCATGAATACAACTTCTTGGTCCCAGATGGTAATTTGATGAAACACACATTTGCATAGCATGCAAACACAATTTAAAATAATGAAGGTCTCCGATCATGATCGTGACAACGGGGGTTAAAGCAAAGTTTCAAAACCACATCAGAGCTGTATTTTCATGTGTATGTATTGTTTGGTCTGCTTTAACTCTCTGATGACAACTGATATTAAGCATTTCCTACATTACAACACAACACATGAATGACAATGAAACCTGGTAAACATAACGTTCAGATGCCAATATTGCCGTGTTAGGTATCTGGATTTGGACCAGATTTAAAACAAGTATATTATGATGACATTTGGATGCGAGTCAGGATCGTGGATTTGTATTAGCATCTTCAGTAGAGCGACTAACTAAGTCAAATGAGAAGAACTAAACTCCTCAGGGACCATTACGAGTGACGCATCTCCCTCCCACACTATTTATACGGAGAGTCTTCTGACAAACATCAAATATCGTAGCACATGAACAGCACTTCCTCTCCCTGCTAATTGGTTTTTATCGTCTCATAATATGGCAAAACATCCAAGCAGATTGAGAAGAAGTGGTGATTATTTTGGAACTGTGCAATTGAACCTAAAAAGGCCTATGATGACGGTGAATCAACCATTTTCTGGAGGTAGCAGTCAATCAATGCTGTACACAGGAATAGCTCTTCCCTATTGTGCACATGTGATTTAGGCTGTGTTTTTGTATCAAGTCAGAGATGCAATATGTACATGTGCTCCTCAATAATCTCTAAGTTCTCACATTTAACTGTGCTTCTTATCATCTGTGTGAAAACATCCGACCGTATTGATCACAGCCTGCCAGACGGACTAATATTGACTCTTTGTGATTTCCCACCAGATGCTCAGATTAGAGGAGAGCTTGTTTGTTTGCAGAGGCAGGTCACAGGTGAGCACAGTCCCAATGAAAACTGTAGGTAAACTGCAAAGACCTTGAGTATTATGGCTTTCATATATTAGACACAAACCATGCAGGGGTGTCAAACTCAATTTCATCGCGGGCCACATTCGCATAAAGGTTGCACTCAAAGGGCCGGTTGTAACTATATAAATATATATATATAAAATAATGTATTATATTTAGGGCTGTCAGTCGATTAAAATAGTTAATCGCACATTTTTTATCTGTTCTAAATGTACCTTAGAGGAATATTTTTCAAGTTTTTAATACTCTTATCAACATATGAGTGGACAAATATGCTTTATGCTAATGTTTATTATCATTTGAACAATGACAAATATTCTCATGAATATTAAACACAACAACCTGTGTGTGTGTGTGTGTGTGTGTGTGTGTGTGTGTGTGTGTGTGTGTGTGTGTGTGTGTGGTGTGTGTGTGTGTGTGTGTGTGTGTGTGGTGTGTGTGTGTGTGTGTGTGTGTGTGTGTGTGTGTGTGTGTGTGTGTGTGTGTGTGTGTGTGTGTGTGTGTGTGTGTGTGTGTGTGTGTGTGTGTGTGTGTGTGTGTGTGTGTGTGAGCTATGTGCAACTCAAGGCATATGCTCGAACCGGAGCTGCCTGGACGCTGCAATCATGTTGCGCACTATCCGTGCTGAGTGTGCTGACTTCTCGTACAATGTCCCACTGTCTGGCTTCCTGCATAAAGTCAAGTGCTCGGCGCAGTTGTGGCGAAATGTCGCTCCTCTGTTTTCATTTAAACAGCTCCGTATATCCGTTAGCGCAGCTAGCTAGCACCAGATGCTAACAACAACAATGCACGTAAGGTCTCTCTCTCTCGCTCGCTCGGGCCACACATACACACACCCTCCCGGTCCTCCCAACAGCCAGTCGGTGCCTGCCGGTGAGCGTGGAAGTGTGGTCTGCCACAAGCGGGCAGCAGGAGCGGGGCTGGCAGCATCAGCTTGTAGATGGTATTTTAAACTCGATGCGCTCTGAAACTACGGGGCGGCCGAGGACAAAAAATACACATGCGTTAATCACGTTAAAATAATTAGTGGCGTTAATTTTTTTTTGCGTTAACGCGTTATTAACGTGGCATGTAACCGTATAATAAACATATTATATTCTTTGCAAGCTCTTGCGGGGCCACATCAAATGAAGTCACGGGCCGGATTTGGCCCCCGGGCCTTGAGTTTGAGACCCCAATGGTTTGAAACGTGCCACTTCACTTGTATTAAGTCACATTGTCAAAGAAGATATCAATTGGACTGTAGGAAATGTATTCATGTAAGTGTGACAATTTCCAACCAATACAACTCCTGTATACAAAAGACTTGACTTCCAGTTTTCCTGAAACAACAATGTTGTTTGACTCGGACAGAATACATCAGGGGTGTCAAACTCAAGGCCCGGGGGCCAGATCCGGCCCGTGACTTCATTTCATGTGGCCCCACAAGAGCTTGCAAAGAATATAATATGTTTATTATTCGGTTACATGCCGCTTTACAGAAGCACATTGCCCATAAACTACATGTCCCACAATGCATCTCAAATTTTACTTTTTTCTCTGAATTTTACTTTTTTTCTTCAAAATATGCATTTTTTTTTCTGAATTTGGCTTTTCTTTAATCCAATGCAGAGGCAATAATGTAATATAATACAATATTTTATATATGTTAAATATTTATATATGTATTTATTTGATATAGTCTTATATATAAAACTGGCCCTTTGAGTGCAACCATGATGCTAATGTGGCCGAGATGAAATTGAGTTTGACACCCCTGGAATAGATCATTATGATTGATAGTAGTCTACTTTATCCTGAAGGTATGCGTGTATGCTACCATTTGAACTCTGGGAATTTAACTCTTCTGAAAACTACTTTACAACAGCAATGACGTATGAGGAAAACGGAACAAGACACTTTTCTGAAGGCTACTCTTTATTAAGTATTACTAAATACGGTATATGTTCTCTAAATTATAACCTACTGAGTTATGATAATCCAGATTTAATGTGCGTTTCTCAGGCATTATGGCTGTAATCTGTGATGGAAAGTGCCGTCCCCCAAAACCCCATCCTCCCAACTTTCAGTGGAGGGAAGACAGAGATAGCTGCGTCCAATTTATATTTAAAAAAAAGCCCTTAACCCTCCTGTGGTCTTCGGGTCAAATCTGACCAATTTACTACTTTCATCAATCATAACCTTTTTGTTTTAGATTCGACTGCATTAAGGCTTCATGACATCCTTCACAGGAGACATTTGAACATATACAATTGCTGATTTAGTCAACTTTGTAAAACCCATGGTGTTCCCGGTCAAAAATGACCGCCATAAAGAAAAGGAATTAATAACCATCTGGATCAGATATAACACACACACACACACACACACACCACACACACACACACACACACACACACACACACACACACACACACACACACACATACCATATATACATCACTTCATGGGACATTACATTGACTTAGCCTGGGGACCTCCAATTTGTCCCCATAAGGGAGGCGAGTCCCCACACGTGACTGTGTAAACAGATTTAGGTCCCCACAAGTATAGTAATGCTAGAACACACACACACACACACATACACACACACACACACACACACACACACACACACACACACACACACACACACACACACATACTCTAGATGTGTGTCCCCCTTATGTGCCCATCCCCCCACATGAATCACACCTGGCACACACAATACATGTTCAGTGTCTGTTCTTTGTATATTTACTGCAGTGTTTCATGTGTACCAGTAGTCTGATACAATATGTACAGTTTGAAAGGGTGTTGAATGAAATGTGGATTAATGATTTTTGTGTTAATGTAATAGCAGTTAAAACAGGACCAGTCAAATGTTACCGCGAGCACCAAAGTAAGGGGGGGAAACGAAGACAATAGGAGGGTTGATTAAAAACTTGAATAGAGGATTAAACCACATCATGATGTGTATGTGTTACTTGTTTAGAAGTATTCCTTAAATGCAATCAGAGCGATAGATCCTAAGCACACATCTACACTACTATAAAATCTGTGTTTCTTTGAATTTATTTATTTAGCTTTTTCTTTTATTCCCTCTTTCTTAACTTTCCTTCATGTCTTACTTTCCCTTCTCCCCCCTCTTCTGATGAAGATCTGTTTGCAGCACATGTGTATCAGATGCTCGTATGGGAGATGTTTCTCTTGCTAATTTTCCACTGTTTCCCCCGTCTCGCATGGTGCCATGATCTGCCTCTGCAGGTCGGGATCAGGTGTCGGGTTTCTCGTTTCTTAAGTTCTGCGGGCGGAAGGTTGAAACCAATAATCTCTGAGCTGTTCTGCACAACGACACCGAGCTGTTCTGCCCTCTCTCAAATTAAATATAGGCTCGTTAAATGACCTTGTGCAGCCTTAACAGTGAGAGGAATCTATCTCATCAATTGTAAAAAAAAAAATTCGATGCAGAACCTATACAGTAGCTCTACATACATACAACATGCATGAAACCACAACTCAATATCTCTGGGTACATTAGCCAATGTTAAGTGTCCTATGGATCCGTCAAAATATTACTTTTCTTTTTTACAGAAAAATCCCCGATGAGGTATTAAAACATAAATAATACAATCATAATAATATGAATATTGCATTGTGTTTATCAAGAGCTTTTACCAGTGTTAAAAGCCACTTTACAAGGATAGAAAAGGTTCAGAGTTATACAGAATTGCACAATGAAATGCAGTTGAAGCCCCTTTCATACTACACACAAACAAGTATTTAGAATAAAACAACGAGCAATATATAGGACAAAGTAGAATTTATAAAGTAGCAAGGAATACAATCATTAAGTATTTACATTTATAAGGAAGTGTGGATTTTTAACAAACACACACACTTTATCCCAGGACACTGACCCTGTTTGTAATAAAGAAGAAACGGGGATTTATTTGTAATTACCTTCAGAGTCAGGGGGCTTATGAGCGCCAGCTGAGAGAAACAGCTCGACTGTCTGCTGCTGAACCTGAGCCGGAGGAGCTCATTAGAACCAGAGATACAGATCTACAGGAGTGTTAAGAAGAAGAAGAACACGTTACATCCTCCTCCGTTCTTTCTGTTGGGGAATAATTTGCCCTGCATGTCCTCCTTCACCCTCTGACGCAGCTGACCAACCTTGAACAGCCGTTATCTCCCATAATCAATCAATCAATGTTTATTTATATAGGCCAATATCACACATGTTACATTTGTCTCAGTGGTCTTCACAGTTAGTACAGAATATCAGTATGACAATACGACACCCTCTGTCCTTAGACCCTCTGTCCTTAGACCCTCTGTCCTTAGACTCTCTGTCCTTAGACCCTCACATCGTACAAGGAAACACTTCCAGAGAAACCCCACGGTTTAAAGGGAACATGGGAGAAACCTCAGGGAGAGCAACAGAGGAGGGATCCCTCTCCCAGGACGGACAGACGTGCAATAGATGCCGTGTGTAAATCCAAGAGATAATACATTTTACAGCATATAGACCGAATGTTAGGAAATGCATGTGTCTGTAATAAGAAGATGAATCCACGAGGATGTCAGCTACAACCCTGTGGGAGTCTTCAGGGAAGCAGTATGATGAGAGTCAGGCAGGACCGCAGAGACAGGTTCAGCCACGACTCGAAGTCCAGGACTCAGATCAGGACTCAGGACTCAGGACTCAGGATAGAGGATCCAGGACACAGGATCCAGGACTCAGGACTCAGGTTCAGCCACGACTCAGGATCCCGGCGTAGATAGACAACACAAAGAAATTTGGGGGAAGCTGGGTAATCGGGAACATGAGAGTACACAGGTACAGAGTAGACAGAGAGAAGGAAGAAGTAAGGTGTCCCCCGACAGTCTAAGCCTATAGCAGCTAAACTAGGGGCTGAATCTAATCAGCCATAACTATAAGCTTTATCATAAGGAGGGGCTGCCCTAGCATTTTGTTGTTGTTACCAGTTTGTGACCGGGCAACTCTCTGTCAGAGATAGTCATTGTTGTGGGACACCTGGAACACATCCTCCTCGGGGTGTAGATGACCCCGAGCCATAAGAGACAACGACTGTGATTCAGTGTCCTCAGCTGTTCAGTCTATCCATTGAAGAATGTTGATTATTACACTCTGAACTAGTTAAACCTGGAGCTACAGGAGGGCTCTTCAGAATTGATGGTGGCATCTCAACCGTGTGGTCAGACCGTGGCTCGTGACATGTTTTGTGAATTCTCCGGCCGAAGCTCCAAATAAACCGTCAGTGTTTGCCATCAAAGCTCCAGCTCTCCTCGTGCGTCTCTGAGTCCTGACTCCCATTGCTTCAGAAGTTTCCCCCACACTTTCCACTCCCTCCTCCTCCTCCTCTTCCTCCTCCTCAAACTATTATTAGGTCCCAGGCCAGATGAAATCAGTGATGCATTGTTGTTAACTCAGGAGAAACAGAAGAATAGTGAGACACTGGGCCTGTGTCCTATTTCCTTTTCTACTTCTTCTGCCTAATTTCCTCTCTCTTTGTCTTGATTTTTGAGTCTTGTCTTATTCCCAAACCTCAATGTTTTGAGTTTTGCATCCAGCCGAGCCACAGACGCTTGGCCTGTGTCTCGTTCTCGTTGAATAATCAAATATACACGAGGCAGCTGGCATCAGAGGACAGAGGCGATACAGTGGGATCTGTTGTGAAACCGATATGCAAACGCTAAATAAGCACCATTTCCCAATATCTGTCCACACAAAGACAGTCCTTGATTGAGGCTTTACTCTGCAGTCAGTGTGATGGCTGTCTAAAACGAACTAACTTACTAAAAACAACATTTGTATGAGTAAATGTGGGGGAAACGTTACCGTTATGTCGTTAAATACTAAGAAAAATGTCCATTAGTGGCATACATGTAATTATATTTAGTCAAGACGTTTGAGATACTTGTACTTTTCAGTTATCTGACACTTCTAGTTAAAAAATAAGGTTTTTGACAGAGAACATACACTTTTTAAAGTAGTTTTTCATACAAACACGTTTAATTTTCCTTCTTTCGTGAATATAATGGTGATTTTTCTTTTCTATATTTAACTTTTCCTACCTTTTTAATTAAAAATATACGTTAGAGGTCCCATGTCATGCTTTTCTGGTTATCACCCGTCCCCTTGTGTTATGAAGGTTGTTCTGCATGTAAACGGTCTGCAGAGTCACAAACCCTCAAAGTACACCCTGTAGCGAGTAAAACTCTAACACAGAGAAGACCTGTCTGTGCTGCCCAGAGTTCCCGTTAACCGGTAATTACCGGACTACGACCGGTAAAATATGCTGAAGACCGGCAAATCTAAATCTCTCCGGTCAAAGTGTCCGTTCAAAAATAATTTCCGTTTAGCGCAATACCGCATCAGTTGCGCAACTTGCACCACTTATGTGACAGACAAAAGAGTATGTGACAGACAAGAATAGTCCATTCTAATGTCTAACACTTCATATGGAGAAAGATATTTCCTGTATGGGTTGATTGTGCGTTGATCTGTTGGTAATGCCTCGGGGTTCCGGTGGGCATGTAAACAAATGCATAATGCTGCGCTATACTTTGTGGCCTCACCCGGTTGCATAGCGACACTTATTGTTTAGGTGTCTTTTAATAAGCAGGTAGTTATATCATTAGCTAGAACTAGCTGGATCTGATCGATATGGACATAAACGCGAGTGAAGTCTAATCTGACGGGAGAGAGAGATCAGCTGCTGCTGACGAGTCGACACGCAGCTCTGCATGATCAGCGGTGAGCGAACAAAACACACACCAGGTTAGAATATCACACGTAGCTATTTTAATGACCTCTCAAACTACCGTAACTAGTTATAGATATGTTTAGTTTCACTGTCGGGTCTCTCATTACTGATCCGCGAGCTGCATGATACTGACGGGCTGTCAGGAGAGGGAGAGAGCGCTCCGTTTATTATTCCCGTGTTATTGTAAATTACTGTTCACTTTTGAATAATGTAGTTAATCTACTATAATTAGTTTAATATTGAATCATATCAAAAACATTTAAAGCTCAATAAATAACAAAGAAGACCTTTGACCGGCACTTTTCTCATTTTGTCCGGAAGATTTAAACTTTAACGGACATGTTGACCGGCGAAAACATATTCTAACGGGAACTCTGATTATTGCTGCCCCAGAACGCCTCGATGGACATTTCTCATTCTCCCTTGTTTGCTTCCTGGGTTCTGTGACGTGTGAACACCCAGATCAACAACAAATGACCAGATTGGCCCAAATGGACCAATCCACGGAGCCCCTCACACACCAGGATCCCTTGGCTAACTAACAGGGAGTCCCATTGACTTGGATAGAGCTCCCTGAACGCTGGTAATAGACGAGTTGGGATGGTGGAGAAATGCTCTCCACAGACCCATTCTCACAGCGTTATATAAACCTTTTTCTTTCTCAATATCAAGCCACACTTATTGTTTTTACTTCGGCTGTGAGTGTGTGCTCAGGATGAGTTCCGCTTGTTCTCGCTGTATCGCCGACCCGGAAACCGCACCAGTAAGCCAGCTCACTGAGCAGCGAGCCTCGCAACGTCCCGACCAATCAGAGCACACTGGGCTCACAGGGAGGGGGGGGGGGGGCAGGAGCTCCAATGAGCCGTGTAGGACAGAGAGTGAATACGCAGACTATACAGAGATGCTGTGAGAAACCAATGTGAGTTTGGAACATTGAACAATGTAAATCTATTCTAGTCGACCTCAACAATGCAATTATGGTCAGTAGAAATGGCCGTGTCATGGAGCCTTTAAGTGTGTGCAACAAACACCAGGGATCATTCCTTGTAAGTGAACATTTTCTTGGCAATGAACTTCATTCTTTCTTTCTTTGACTAAAATGAAGCAAAGCAAAGGATTTGAATACTTCTTCCACCACTGAACAAAGCCAAAGAAAAGAAAGTGTCTGCAAAATGCAATGTTCCCGTCTCTGTTTGAGGTTCAAACCCATTGTTTACACTGAAATTAAAGTAAGGGGGGCGCCACAAATGGCGTAAATGGAAAAAGACGTAAACAAACTCGCAATCTTGTTAGAAGAGTCTCACGTTTCAGATGGTGAGACATCGGGAACAAGACTTCAGGAGGAAGAAAACGAGTAGGAAAACAAAGATGTGTGCGGTAAATGACGGTCTCTGGGGAGCGATGTTTAGGATCACAGTTCACCTGGACCCTCCGGAGAGTGTGTACTTGTGTCAGTGCATGCATCAGAGGGAGTGTTTCTCTGCTTGTAAGTGTGTGTCAAGAGGAACATTAATGTAAGACTTGACCCCGGGAGGGTGACCTTTCACCTTGAGATCATGCAAAGGTCATCCAGCTGTGGGTAAGAGTGATGGGAGCTGTCGCGCTTGTGCTTGTTGTTAACGTTTTTTTAAGTCTAGGCTTGGTGAAATACTACTGCGCATTTACAAGAGGAAATGTTTTTTTTTGTTAAGTTATTGTGTCGGTAACATGTTGGAACTGCTCCAAGATGGAGATTTATGTCACTTCCTGATGGCTCCATGCCATTAAAGTCTCCCAGTGAGCAGGCATGCATAATGGCACCACCCTAAAACTGGTAATCCAATACTCATGTTATCAGTCACACCTGCTATCTCCTTTTTTGGCAAGAAGGGTCAGCTATCACCTCACGACGATGCAGACGTATGCCAGACAGGATGCCAACTTTGTCCTTAAAGAGGCTAATCTTTTTCTGTCTCCACTCATGATAGAAACACACGGAATGACATCATTGGTTAATGTTTGCCGTACATGTCTGAGAGGAAATCCCCCTGCATCACAGCTTTCAACAGACAGGTTTCTGCTGCAGGTAATGGTCTGAAAAACCTGCCTTAATGACTCACTGACAGTATTTTCACACTTACAGTTTATTTTCTGTAGCCCAAATCCGTTGAGGAGTTCATAAGCTCGAGTTTGTTTTCCCCTAGGTTTAATTTACTATTACACAGAGAAATATTCAATCATCAGCCACGTGAACACCTTAACTAGGTCAGGGTTGTCTGGGGTGGGAGCGAGAAAGTAAAATGTGTTCAAAACACAGGAGCTTCGTCCTTTATTTGCTATGGAGAAACATTGATATACCTGTAGTATTTTTTACTTTTTATTTAAATTATCCAGTATTTGTTATATTGTTTTGTTTATTTTTTATATCATACTTTTAATTTTTTTATTTAATTTGTAATTGTTAATTCTCTTTTCCACTTTTTAAAGCATTTTAAGTCACCTACCTACCTACCTACCTACCTACCTACCTACCTACCTACCTACCTACCTACCTACCTACCTACCTACCTACCTACCTACCTACCTACCTACCTACCTACCTACCTACCTACCTACCTACCTACCTACCTACCTACCTACCTACCTACCTACCTACCTACCTACCTACCTATATAGACTACATATGCTGCTTTAAACAAACACACTTAGGTTTGTTTAAAGTAGTATACATATTCAGGAAAGCTAGGAAGAAATCCAAATCATGTTAACCACAAGAGCTGGCAGAGCTGGATCTGGGTTTGCTTCATATGAATTATAGTTACGCTTAAGGCATATTTTTGGCTGTTTCTCAAACAATTATTTGATTTCAGGCCAGTTTCCTTATAAAACCCCTGACTTCCCCTGAACGATGCACTTACCCTTTATCCTTGGAGATTTAGCACTCTCACCTTGATTTGAACATTTATGTAAGAGAGTGTGTGTGGTCCATTAACCCTCTTTTCATAATTTACAAATGCTTGCTTTTATTTTTACAACCAACACATTTCCAACCAAATCTAACTGTTTTAAAGATCACCTATTATGCAAAATCCACTTCTCCATGTCTCTTCTACATCAACATGTGTCCCCTCTTCTTCATGTCTCTTCTACATCAACATGTGTCCCCTCTTCTTCATGTCTCTTCTACATCACCATGTGTCCCCTCTTCTTCATGTCTCTTCTACATCAACATGTGTCCCCTCTTCTTCATGTCTCTTCTACATCAACATGTGTCCCCTCTTCTTCATGTCTCTTCTACATCAATATGTGTCCCCTCTTCTTCACGTCTCTTCTACATCAACATGTGTCCCCTCTTCTTCATGTCTCTTCTACATCAACATGTGTCCCCTCTTCTCCATGTCTCTTCTACATCAACATGTGTCCCCTCTTCTTCATGTCTCTTCTACATCAACATGTGTCCCCTCTTCTTCATGTCTCTTCTACATCAACATGTGTCCCCTCTTCTTCATGTCTCTTCTACATCAACATGTGTCCCCTCTTCTTCATGTCTCTTCTACATCAACATGTGTCCGCTCTTCTTCATGTCTCTTCTACATCAACATGTGTCCCCTCTTCTTCATGTCTCTTCTACATCAACATGTGTCTCCTCTTCTTCATGTCTCTTCTTCATCAACATGTGTCCCCTCTTCTTCATGTCTCTTCTACATCAACATGTGTCCCCTCTTCTTCATGTCTCTTCTACATCAACATGTGTCCCCTCTTCTTCATGTCTCTTCTACATCAACATGTGTCCCCTCTTCTTCATGTCTCTTCTACATCAGCATGTGTCCCCTCTTCTTCATGTCTCTTCTACATCAACATGTGTCCCCTCTGTGGAAAGAAACTCTGAAAGTTTCAGGAACAAAGATTCTCTCTCTTTTTGATCAATTTCTATAAAAACCTGTCTGAAAATGAGCTGATCAGATTTTGGCCACTTTATGATGTCATAACGATGTGTTGTCTTGTGTAACCGTTAGCCAATCAGCACCAAGGTAACCCCCCCCCCCCCCCCTTATCACCTGAATCTCCTCCTAGAGCTCCATTGAGTTCTTTGTAACCAAATCTCTCTCAGAGGGGCGTGGGGAGGGGCTCCTTATTTTCATCTAAAGTAACAGACAGAGAATCAGCACTTTGGAAACAGGGCTGAAACAGAGGGGATTATGGGTAATGCTGCAATGACCTGTTTGGTGTTTCAGCCAATCAGAGACAGGCTCTGTATATATCTGAGACCTGTGATATATTGATGAAGAACAGGATAATAGGACCTTTAACGTCACACAACAAATCCCAATGTTTACTTTTGTTCTCACACACACACGTTCACCTCTTTACCTCAAAATGCTTATCAGTCTGTAAACTCTCAGACTATGATATCATGAAACGGAAACGGTTACCTATGAGGGATCAGAAACAATAAATGCCTGCTTGGTAACAAAGCCTGGTAAATAATCACAGACAATGTTATTTTTTTGGATGTGCGATGGATGACATAATTTAACCCCGTCACTCAACCCTCCCTTTTGTTGTAGTTCCTGGTGATGAGGATGGGCTACTAAACACTACAGGGACTTATGAGTCATTGTGCTTGAACGGACAGATGTAGGAAACAGATAAATGTGTCAACAGTGGATTTGGTTTGCTCTGTCGATGATTTCAGAAATCATAACCACATAACAATTTGCACTCTTTTTTCCAAAGTGCTTCACTTCTGGTTTGAATCCTGACAATGACTGTAACTAAAACGTACACAGTTTTTTATTTATTTGTAATTGTTAATTCTCTTTTCTACTTTTTAAAGATTTGTAAGTATTGTATATGAATGTCTTTTCTTTAAAAAAATCATTCCCCAAATTGGGATCAATAAAGTACCTACCTACCTACCTACCTACCTACCTACCTACCTACCTACCTACCTACCTACCTACCTACCTACCTACCTACCTACCTACCTACCTACCTACCTACCTACCTACCTACCTACGTGTCAACAGTGGATTTGGTTTGCTCTGTCGATGATTTCAGAAATCATAACCACATAACAAGTTGCACTCTTTTTCCCAAAGTGCTTCACTTCTGGTTTGAATCCTGACAATGACTGTAACTAAAACGTACAAAGTTTGTGTTCAAAATGATAAACAAAGGTAAAAAAAGGGGGGAAATTATAGATTTTTAAAATGAGTTTCAATAGTTGGAATGCATTACAATATCTATGGGGAACTGGGTACATGCACATATGGAAATATAAATAATTGGAAGAATAAAAGTCCATGTTGGCTAAGCTCTTTTAAAAAGGGCTTGACTGCAATGCTTAACGTTTAAATGGGACTTTAGGGATTTGATTTTCACAGATGCCCATGTCATAATCAATCCATACAAGACACAATGTTGTAAGTGTTACTTCTCACGATGTAATTGTCCTGGGCTAAAGCAATATAAAATGCTTCCAAGAAGACAGCTAATACCAATAAACAGTCTTAATACAAAAAAATAAGGCTTTAACCAAAACACACAAAACCCCCTACAGGTATCGCCAAGAAAGTCATCGTTCAGAAGCTGAAAAAACACCATAAATGTCAATCATTGGTTAAATCTTCTCACACAACATAGGAACAAATAATTGCCTCTTTGAGAAAGCAAATGTCACACTTTTCCTTTATTTTTATTTTGCCAGTTAGTGAATGCCACTAAACCACTAAACCACTCACATGTTCGAACTTACACACTTTTTGAACACACAAAAAAATAGTCTACTAATGGTAGAAGCTGTGAAGCCCAAATATTAGCTAAATGCTAAAACTGGCATGCTAACAGGCTCACATTGTCAATGCTAACACCCTGATGTTCTTGCCATGTTACCGACTAACTGCTAATCAGCGCTTAACACAGTGACAGCTGATGTCAGGGCAACGTAACAAGACTTCTGTAACCTTGTTTGTGTGTGTGTGTGTGTGTGTGTGTGTGTGTGTGTGTGTGTGTGTGTGTGTGTGTGTGTGTGTGTGTGTGTGTGTGTGTGTGTGTGTGTGTGTGTGTGTGTGTGTGTGTGTGTGTACAACATGTACACTTGTCTGCCAATTACATGCCAATGAATCTCTGTCATGCATCTCGAATACAAACAGCTGTAATGCCTGACTGCACCCTCACAATGGCTGTAGGTGGAGAGGTAGGAGGGTAAAATGACTCCAATAGAACAAGTATGGCTGTTCTCTATTCACACTCTTTGTATACCTTTGCAGACAGGGAGATATATTATTTTAACAGCTACTGCTGGTAAAGTCAATTGTATTAATCATGTTTAGCTAACGTGAGCTTCATTACATTACATGTCACTTGTTAGACGCTTTTATCCAAAGCGACTTACATACTCAATACTGTGGGCAATCCCCACAGGAGCAATTTGGGGTGAAGTGTCTCAGGGACACAACGACATGCTGACTAGTGGGGTTTGAACCTGTGACCCCTGATCCCAACACCAACGCACTAACCCACTGCACCACACGCCTCCAGTTTCAGTTAATGTTTAGCTAATGTGAGCTTTAGTTCATGTCTAGCTAACGTACACTGACGTGAATGCTTAGCTAATGGTAGCTGTAGTTTATATTAAGCTAACGTGAGCCTCTAGTTAACGTCTAGCTTACATTAGCTGTAGTTAATATGAAGCTAACTTGAGCACTTTAACGTTTAGTTAACGTTTGTTTGTCTTATTGACACCAAAATGCTGTTAATGTTGTTGGTTTTTCGCCAGTAAAAGTTTGTTTGAAGATGCTGGGAACTTAAATCTCAACACACTGGCTTTTCTTTAACATTCATAAGTTAGAAGATATACCGGTATAACAAGCTTTGTGCAGTGTGTGCCACCATGTCCCAGTTGTAACTGAACTGTTTGGAGTGTGTTGGGTGTGCTGCCAAGGCTGCGTTTTTCCCATGCATCATAAAACGCCCTCAATGCATGACAGCGGCCGTAGGGTGCCTTGTAAAGACACCAGGGCATTTGAGCTGTGTGCCAAAGCATTATGGTATGTGGCATACAGTACAGTGTTGGACAATTAAACATGTCGTTAGGTACAAGATTCCTGCAGGCCGACCGTGTGTTGCTTGTGGCAGGGAACATGCACTGGATTCAGTTAGCAGTGGAAACCGCTTATAGGGATCACGTATTTCCTGGGTCGAATTCATCACAATAAGAGGATGATATACAAGTGACGTGTGTTGTGGAAATAATTATCATAAGACGCCAATTAGTAACATACAGGACAAACCTTGATGTCTGTTTACCTTCTTTAAGGACACAGGCGGCTTAGCCAATAATGTTATTGTTCCCATTCTGTGACCGGTCAATACTGGGTCACAGATGGTCTGTGTTGTGGGTACACTGGGACACTTCCTTCTCTGTATTTGTGGACTCCAAGGTGAAATCTTCGAGGTCATAAGTGTCCGAGGCAAGTAGCTCTGTGTTCCCACACTGTTTAGGCTATCTTCTCAAATATGTTGTTTACTCTCTGCGAAACCAGTTAGATGGGCTGGCAAGAGAGAGGCTCTCCAGAATTGACGTGGCAACTCTACCGTGAAGTCAGAACCTCTGACTCTTGGACTTGTGATGTGAATCCTCCGGCCGTTAACTCCAAATAAACCATCATGTGTTTGACATCAAAGCTACTGCTCTTCCCGTGTCTCCTTCCTGAGTCGGTGACTCCCACTGCATAGCTACACAGAAGTTTCCTCTACAACGTGTAATGATATTCAGAACACATTTTACATCATCACTATGAGATTTGAAAACATTGAAACATGACAAACAACAACATGATCGAAGTTTTCAAATATCTCCACAACATCTACAAAACATCATGCCCACTACAACGGGATTATAACACCAGGACTCGTGGACACTGCCTCAAGTTGAAGAAACAGTACTCAAGACTGGCTATCCGCCGCAACTTGTTCAGCCTGCGTGTGTTTGACTTGTGGAATGATCTGCCAGAAAGCGTTGTCACATCCAAGACGGTTAACTGTCTCAAATCCCGCCTCGACCGCTACTGGTCAAACATCACCTTCACTTTGGACGATGTGACTGTTGCCAGCATCCATAGTAAATAAAGAATCAGTGATCTACTCATTTATTTATGAGCGACTAAAAGGCCTTAGGCTTATTGCAGCCGTATCCTATTGATTGAAGACTGAAGTAATGAAACAGACAATTTGGTTGGAATTAAAGTGACATTTGAAAATAAGTCAACAACTTGCAGTTCCCTCGTCTCAACATCAACTTTTCTTTTGGTTAGATGCCTTACCTGACTGGCTGTTATAATCTCAGCTTGTTTTCCCATACGTATTTGATTTCTGTAGACTACCCAGGGTCATCTGAGGAACACCAAGCTTTCCTGCTTCATCTCATTGACTTGTTTTTGCCTCGGTCTGTCATAAGCGTATAGGAGATACATTATCATTGAGAGGAAATGACTTCGTGTCTCCCATGAATCATTGAATCCATCCTCAGTTGGCGAGATTAAAGCAGACAGTTAAACAGAAACAAGTTTGAACAAATCAAAAAGTGAGCCCTGTATGAGCCGAGGACTACTTGGTCACAGAGAGCCAAGTATTTAAACATGTGCACGGGAATGGTGGAGGATCATTATATTCCGATGATCCCTGTAGCTTGGCATCCCCCGGCCTATTGTGCTGTGGTTGGCATTGACCTGGTTCTATCTTTTAGTTAAGCATCTCTCATTATGGGATGAGAGATCCTCAGCATTACTGGATGTTTTCTCTCTTTTCAGAAAGCAGTGGCTTGGCACTTTATAGCTCTACTTCTACTATCTGGGTGTGTGTGTTTTGAAGTGTGTGTGTGTGTGTGTGTGTGTGTGTGTGTGTGTGTGTGTGTGTGTGTGTGTGTGTGTGTGTGTGTGTGTGTGTGTGTGTGTGTGTGTGTGTGTGTGTGTGTGTGTGTGTGTGTGTGCTAGTGGGAAGATGAAAGCAACCAAGAAACTAATCTTAGAGGGATGCAATCAGACACAAACACGCACCCCCAGAGAGGAAGATTCATAAAATAGCAGGCTGCTTCCAGTGAGAAGAGATAACAAGCAGCAATACTCAGTACACACATGCACACACATAGGTGGGCCAGTCGGGTCATCTGGGATCAGTTAGAGCCTGGGTCTCCAGGATCATCTCTCAGGACTCAGACCAGAGGAGACAAACGGCCTCACCGACGAGTTACACAGACACACAGGGAAGAATCACTGACACCTGAATCATAAATAATACGTTTGAGATTATAGCTCATGTACGGACTTATAAACAATGCATACACGATATATTCAGACGGCCACCCTCCACTGGTGTACGTTGAGATTCAGATGGCAAACATTGTGTAATGAGATTGAACAATGCAGAAGACTTAAACTGAGGGAAATATATAATTATAAACGCAGCTCATGCAAAAAGCAGGTACAATAACAGCTTGTTTGCAATCAATGTACATCTAGAAAGGTATCATGTAGAGTGGAACATGCATTTTAATATATTGAACTTCATGGTTGCTTCGATGCTAAGCAGTTTATAGAGTAGAACATTGTCTACACTTTCAGTTTGTGTATCACACTTGTAGTTTTGGTCGAATGAATGTTTTGCAACTTATTCTCATGGAAGCTTTTTTCAGAGATGCTAAGAAGTTCCATGGTAGTACCTGGTAATCCATCTGTTTCCTGAACATACCTGAGACAGCACGGTGCCTGTCTGTCTCTCATTGCTTCACCATTTCTTCTTTTGAAAAACAAGAACTGAAGCTTTCCATGACTCAAACAAGTTAAAAAAGTTGAAGCAAGGTTTTTTGAATGCAGAATAAGAATGTGGACCTTGAGAGCAGAGACTGAAGACTGGAGCAGTACATCTCTCTCACTCTGCGCCGTCCTCTCAAATAAAGAGAAACATGGACACATGGAAGTTTTGGTCATATTGCAATTAAATGCCAATGTAGGAAATAATGCTTTTTCGTGTAGATTTTCTTCTCCGAGTTTGCTGACCATTACAGACCTACGATTAATTAGTTTTTTTTGTTAACCATAACTGAAATCATCCCCAAGCTTTAAAAATGTATTTCCATTGCCAAAACCTAACCAAACTTTAAAAGAGTGCCCCTATCAATCCATATTATGGGCGGTGGTGGCGAAGTCGATAGGGACTTGGCTTGGCAACTGGAAGGTCACCAGTTCAAGTCCCGGCAAGACCAAGTGCTACCGACTCGAGGTGTCCCTGAGCAAGGCACCGTTCCCTACACTGCTCCCCGGGCGCCGTTCAAAATGGCAGCCCACTGCTCCTAACACTAGGATGGGTCAAATGCAGAGAAACAATTTCCCCACAGGGATTAATAAAGTATATTATTCAGTAGATGCTATGCGCAGATATTGTAGAGAGTTAGAACTTAAGGAACACTGATGTAATCAATACTTATCTTGACATTTCTTTGCTTGATTTATCTGAAAAAAGATTACTTTGATGTTACATTGCATTGGGATTGTATTGGCACTGATGTCACAGAAGCACTGGCTACTGTGTCCTTTTAGTTGATGTATTGACTGGCGTGAAGGCCATTTTCCAATTCCTATCACAGAGAACTTTCATGGTTTGTAATCATCCAAATCTCCGATGTATAAATCTGTCTCTGTGCTCCGTCTGAGCCAGACTTTTTTTGCTTTGGCTGGATATTATAGGTCTACTGGATACTGTCTGTTCAGATAACACTCACCTACACAGACACATGCAGGAATACAGGCCAACAAAAGTATTCCTATCAAAAGATCGACTGGAAAACTTTACTGTATGTTTATACCATTTTACACTATTACCATGCCAAACCTGGATTCTTTTGAAACCATTTTAAAGCATTTTGTTCCCAAGCAACCCATCATACAGTAGGCGTTTTTTCACTTTGACTTGTAGGAAAATGGCAGGTGTTTCTAATGACATTAACGCTCGCTCCATTCTAGTTTAGTGTCCCAGTTAATCATGGTAGTGTGACAGTGCTATGAAACTGAAGCAGCTACATGTAATTCAGGAGTCATTAATCATTATCCTGTCGCGAAATGTCTTCAGTAAGAAGGACATTCCTACAGTGTTGGTTTCACATGCTCAAAAACTATCTGCTGGATTATCACAAACAGGTTTGGCAATTCGTTGATAAACCATGGCCTATCAATGTCTGCCTTTCCATCCGTATGTTCAAAACGTATAATATACTGGATATTATCCCCTGATAAATGGTTTGGACTTTCAATATTTGTTTGATTTTTGAAATTCATAGAACCCTTTTTATGTTCGATGCTCCAACCTGTACCGATGCAATGCATAGTTCAGCCTCTAGGGGCCACAGTAAGCGTGATAGTGGATTGAGAGGCCACATTTAGTTGAGTCATAATCTACGATGACACCTGTGACATTTTGTTATTGGAGTGGGTACAAAAATATGCTGAATACAGTATTTTTCTCTTGCTTACAGTCGTAGACATTTATCAAATGTAATACCTGGAAGAAAAGAGAAACGACCAAAACCCAGCCCATAATATTTGGCACACATTCTGGCATTATAGTGTAAATACCATTCTAGATACAGGGTCACATTGTTCAATTAGATTCGGCTGTAACACACTTTTGTGAAATTGTCAATTGTAAAAAATAAAATACAGAGTTTAATCCATCCATCCATCTTCTCCCGCTTATCCGTGGTCGGGTCGCGGAGGTATCAGTTCCAGCAGAGAGCCCCAAACGTTCCTTTCCCCTCATCAACCAGCTCTGACTGGGGGATCCCAAGGCGCTCCCAGGCCAGCGAAGAGATATCCCTCCACCTGGTCCTAGGTCTACCCCTTGGTCTCTTCCCAGCTGGACGTGCCTGGAACACCTCCCTAGGGAGGCGCCCAGGTGGCATCCTAACTAGGAGCCCGAACCACCTCCACTGGCTCCTTTCGACGCGAAGGAGGAGCGGCTCAACTCCGAGTCCCTCCCGGATGACCGAACTTCTCACCTTATCCCTAAGGGAGACACCAGCCACCCTGCGGAGAAAACCCATCTCGACCGCTTGTATCCGCGATCTCGTTCTTTCGGTCATGACCCATCCTTCAGGACCGTAGGTGAGGGTAGGAACGAACATGGAACTGTCTGCAGAGTTTAATGCCAGATCAAATGTAAGTTAAAGGAGATGAACATATTGTTATTTAAGAATAAATGTCAGTTTCCTTCTTTCTTGTCTAAATGTTTGACCTTGTTGATGTTGTAAATGGAGTGGCTATGATTCTAGAAACATTTTAGACTTGAACTGACAATAAAGTATCAACTTATTGTTTGGCAAACATTGCGCAAATGAAACTGTCTTATATGAAAAACAACATATTCGGAGTGTCCATTGGCCTGTAAGCACAACAGAGGAGAAGCCCAGCTGTGCAGATGAGACAGAAGCATCTCTGGAGCGAAACAGACATTTGTTGATAGAATGGACTTTTGTGGTGGAAAGGATGAGAAAACTGAATTGTCTTGGCATGATGTCTTCAATGTAACTTCATTGGCGTTTTGTCTATGTCGACTGGTTTCTTTTCTTTAGCATTTAACAAGGAGAGTGAGCTATGTGTGTAATGACCGCAGAGCGAGTAGCCAACCAGCTGGCACCAACCTGCGTGCTGTAATATCTGCAGCCAGCAACTCACTGGCACTACCAACCAGCTTTCGTCATTCTCTGTATGAAGTATGGATGGCTTGTTGAGCTGTCAGTCACGTTAACAAGCCAGTAAAATCCCACCCTGGCTGTTGCAGGGGCGGGAACCTGGGTAGGGGGTGGTTGCCCCGTTAAAGTTAATGAGCGCTCATATCTTTTACTGGCAAATGTTCACCTGCATGGCATGGAGCGCGAACACCGCAGTGCGTCTCCTTTCCAAATGCTGCTGCTACTAATGTTTCGCTAATGAATGCATGACGCAAGTGTGTTGTGTTTGGTGCGTGTAGGTGTGAACAGTCGTTGTTTTTATAATTCCTTGGTCCCCATGGTGTCACTACTTCTGTGCAATGATACAAGCTGCCTCTTGTATATCGTTGGTGGGAAAAAACACATTATTACTCGTGTTGAGTTGAAGAACAGTATAAAACCGAAATGATTAACATATGTCAGTGGTGTGTGTACCGTCAGCTTCACACTGCAATTGCTGACTGGTTTATATGCAAAGCTTATGGGAATGAAGTGTTGAGCTCCTGATTTGAAAGATAATAAACATCAGACAACCTTGTAAATGTTGGTTTACAGTACAGCCACGACAACAATGTATATCCCCCTTTTCCCCCGTCTCTTTTGGTATTACTTATGGTCAGTAACGTAACTACTTTTGCCGGGTAAAAAGTAGTGTAACGCTTCAATTCGACGCAACGTTACTTTTCCCAGGGACGAGTGACAGTGACACTGCCTACTCAGCTGTGTGCTTACGCATTAGGCACAAGCTCTCATTCCACACTGTACGTGATAGAGGCTGGCCGCTGGTGGTGGCATGAAGACTGAAGAGCAGTGATGGCAAGCGAGAAGCAGGCGCAGCCAACGCTAACATTCGAGGGATGGAGGTATTCCCATTACTTCGAACTTGTTGAAACTAAGGGGAAAAATGTGAGTGTACGTTGTGCCCTGGCCAGAAACTTGTTTCCACTGCCGTTAACTCCACTGCCGTTAACTCCACTGCCGTTAACTCCACTGCCGTTAACTCCACTGCCGTTAACTCCACTGCCGTTAACTCCACTGCCGTTAACTCCACTGCCAACCTCACCAAGCATTTGAAAGGAAAACATGCTAGCATGAAGCTAGTAGCTCAAGATCCCCGGGGAAATGATGATATTTCGAGTCCAAGCCTATTTAGTAGCCTATTGATATGATTTGCACTAGCTTTGCACCTATTTTGGGGCTAGCCTGTAACCCTTAATGATTATGATTTTATATTGATATTGTTTGATATTATTGTTTAGTGGTGGTGTTGACGCCTATAGCCCAATGTTTTGTTAAGTGCTCTGTGATAATAATAAAGAAATATCTGTTATGTCCTCCATAGTAGAACTTTATGTAAGCCGACACATTTAGGAACAGAGATGGGGTTCTGCCCAAAGTCGAGCAACATACAAGTAACGTAAAAGTAACGTAAAAAGTTACTTTCCTTGGAGGGTAACTAAGTAAAGTAAGGGATTACTTTTTTAAAGAAGTAACGAGTAACGAGTAACGAGTAAACACTACTTTTCAAAAGTAACTTCCCCAACACTGCTTACATATTGTATGTAATCTCTTTCCAATTGGCACATTTTGATTCGTACCAAATAAGGTTAAAAGTATCTTATTTAGACGAGCAACCACATATCAAAGACACTGTCAAGTCTCCACTGATACATTCCTTTGATATTGATGACTTCCCAATTCCCACCCACTGTGCATCAATGTTTTTTGGTGGAACACTTTGTGAAATTACAGAAAGTTGAATGAAGACGAATTGCACTGAGAGAGAAAAGGAACATGCTTTAATGCGTCAGCTGTACAGGGTTCAATTAAAGTGACATTCGGTCGTTCCCTCATTCATCTTTCAATTTGTGGAATTACCGCAGTTTGACAGCCTTTCATCTCCCGTCACCTGTGCATTACTCTGATCCTTTTGCTCTGTGATTATCTGTGGAAAAGTACTTAAAAGTTATTGAAAAATATATTTTCCGTCCAACATCAGATTATGTGCTTCCCGGCCGCATCGCTGAGGTTTCTGAGCCTTTTATGTTGTCAAAAGACCGAACTACTTGATACCATATCATTTTGCTGTTAAATGTTGGACACGTGGAATTGTTTTTCATCTTTGTGGGATAGATAGTGGTTTGGCTGACTTTGGTAGTAACCATGACAGCGAGGACATGTTTTCATTGAAAACAACAGTGTGGTTTTTCACCTCCTTTCTCTCTCTGGTGCTTTTGAGTGTGTGTTCTTGCATGTGGGTCGGCTGTGGATCAGAAGGTAACCCTAACCCTAACCCTGTTCTCCATTGGACGGTCGGTGGTTGAATCGTCAGCACCTGCATCCAAAAACGACATCACTATTAAAACTATTATGACTTATCTTCTCTAACGCAGATCTATACTTCTCCCTCCTGAACTTTTCCACACATCTCACATCAAAACAGCCTCCCAATAATCAACAACACCATAGTCAGACACTCACAACACTCCCAAATAACTGTCAGAAGATAATCACCTCACTCAAAACTACAGAACATATTCAGGAACTGGTTTAATCAACTCCAATTCCACCAACACAACAAATAACTGCACCCACACACCCAGCCATAGATTGTTAGGCCTGTCCAATCTATTCCTAACCCAGAAACGTCAAACCCCAAACCTAAACCTAAACCTAACCCTTTCCTCCAATGCGAAAGGTTGGTAGTTCAATAATCAACCCTAAATTGCTCTCAATGTTGTGTGAATGTTGGCAGCCTCTGACTAAGCATGTGTGTGATTGGCTGAATGCTGACTTGTATATCCTCTTTCAGGAGTCACAAAGTCTGTAAAAGTGCTATTTAAAGATCCCCTATTCTACTGTTTTTCATCAATATATCACAGGTCTCAGATATCTACAGAACCTGTCTCTGATTGGCTCCAAATACCAGACAGATCATTGCAGCATTACCCATAATCCCCTCTGTTTCAGCCCTGTTTCCAAAGTGCTGATTCTCTGTCTGCTACTTTAGATGAAAATAAGGAGCCCCTCCCCACGCCCCTCTGAGAGACATTTGGTTACAAAGAACTCAATGGTGCTCTAGGAGCAGATTCAGGTGATAAGGGGGGCGGGGGGGGGGGTTACCTTGGTTGCTGATTGGCTAATGGTTACTCAAGACAACACATCGTTATGACATCACAAAGTGGCCAAAATCTGATCAGCTCATTTTCAGACAGGTTTTTATAGAAATTGATCAAAAAGAGAGAGAATCTTTGTTCCTGAAACTTTCAGAGTCTCTTTCCACAGAGGGGACACATGTTGATGTAGAAGAGACATGAAGAAGAGGGGACACATGTTGATGTAGAAGAGACATGAAGAAGAGGGGACACATGTTGATGTAGAAGAGACATGAAGAAGAGGGGACACATGTTGATGTAGAAGAGACATGAAGAAGAGGGGACACATGTTGATGTAGAAGAGACATGAAGATGAGGGGACACATGTTGATGTAGAAGAGACATGAAGAAGAGGGGACACATGTTGATGTAGAAGAGACATGAAGAAGAGGGGACACATGTTGATGTAGAAGAGACATGAAGAAGAGGGGACACATGTTGATGTAGAAGAGACATGAAGAAGAGGGGACACATGTTGATGAAGAAGAGACATGAAGAAGAGGGGACACATGTTGATGTAGAAGAGACATGAAGAAGAGGGGACACATGTTGATGTAGAGGAGACATGAAGAAGAGGGGACACATGTTGATGTAGAAGAGACATGAAGAAGAGGGGACACATGTCGATGAAGAAGAGACATGAAGAAGAGGGGACACATGTTGATGTATAAGAGACATGAAGAAGAGGGGACACATGTTGATGAAGAAGAGACATGAAGAAGAGGGGACACATGTTGATGTAGAAGAGACATGAAGAAGAGGGGACACATGTTGATGTAGAAGAGACATGAAGAAGAGGGGACACATGTTGATGTAGAAGAGACATGAAGAAGAGGGGACACATGTTGATGTAGAAGAGACATGAAGAAGAGGGGACACATGCTGATGTAGAAGAGACATGAAGAAGAGGGGACACATGTTGATGTAGAAGAGACATGAAGAAGAGGGGACACATGTTGATGAAGAAGAGACATGGAGAAGTGGATTTTGCACAATAGGTGACCTTTTAATGGAGTTTATTTACCATTTACCACGTGCAGAGTTGTGTGATGTGTGTACATGCTTTCCAGTCCCAGGTATTCGTACTCGAGGCGCCACACTGACCAAACAAACCTGTCGGGGAGACGCGTGACAGAGCGGCCACATGTAAACCCGATCCTCTAGAGAAGCCAAACAGACTGTGTTAACCAACCACTCCGATGTTATCTGAGAGAATCTGATCTGTGTGGTGGAGGGGGGGGGGGTGTTGCTCAACCACACACAGAGTAAGGACTCCATGTCTGACAGTGCCTGCTACGGTACATTATTCTTTTCATTATGTCACAAAAAGACATGGCAAAAATAAGTGTGGAAATGAGATTCAATGCTTGAGATATGATGGAAATGGAGGAAATGAGTGCATGTGTGCTGACAAAAGATTACGAGTTCGTCAACATCTATCAGACTTTTCACTGAGTCGTCATTTGTTATGTTGGGAAGTGACAATCCTTTTCTTTCTTGACAGGTTTTCTCATGGCAAGACATAGTATAAAAACATACAGCCTAGATGCAGCACCTCGTTTCACCCTCTGTCTGAAACCAGAGCCCAGTCTGCTCTGATTGGTCTTTGTCACTGAGCTTCAACTCCCTGTTGAAGATGGAAACTAGAAACATAGAAAGAAAAACAACCACTCTAACCTAAGCAGTTGACCTCACTTACTTTATGTAATTCAGAATGTATTCACTAATTATTTCATTCAATTCATTTGCATTTTGACGCATCTACCTTTAAAAAAAAAAGAATATTTCAGAAAAATCTATTGAAATATATATTTTTTAAACTATGTATCGTAACGCACATAATTAAAGGTTTGGACGCTTTGATATCTTACTGATCAGATGGCATTTACCTCGTCTTCAGTATCGATGAACAGAAGTACAGTATTACAATGTTTCTTATCCTATGTCTAATAGAACTGCTCGGGTCTTGATAGATTGAGTGGGGAAGTTCATGAGATCTTTCTAGAGGGTTATCAAGAATAACTTTTCTCCAATGACCTTTTCCCTCTCTGTCTGTGTCTGTGTATTCTCTTGTTCCGATTAACCCAGCCAAATCTTTGTTCTTGTTTTGTATCTATATCTACGCCGGGATCCGGAGTCGAGGCTGATCCTCTTGCTGTAGTCCTGTGTCTTGGATCCTCTTTCCTGAGCTCTGGATTAAGTCGTGGACTTCGGGTCGTGGCTGAACCTGTCTCTGCGGTCCTGCCTTGGGTCTCGTCATGCTGCTTCCCTGATGGCTTCCACAGGATTGTTGACATTCTCGTGGATTCATCTTCTTATTACAGACACATGCATTTCCTAACATTCGGTCTATATGTTGTAAAATGTATTATCTCTTGGATTTACACACGGCATCTATTGCACGTCTGTCCGTCCTGGGAGAGGGATCCCTCCTCTGTTGCTCTCCCTGAGGTTTCTCCCATGTTCCCTTTAAACTGTGGTTTTCTCTGGAAGTTTTTCCTTGTACGATGTGAGGGTCTAAGGACAGAGGATCTAAGGACAGAGGGTCTAAGGACAGAGGGTGTCGTATTCTCATACTGATATTCTGAACAATCTGTGCTGTTGTATTTGCTGTAAAGTGTCTCTACTGTAGGCTATTTTTATTTTATGTACAGCACTTTGGCTCGACCAAAAATCGTTTATAAATGTGCTACATAAATAAAACTTGATTTGATTTGATACTGTGCCTAAACCTGGATAAGTCTAAAGGCAACAATATGAAAGTCTGTCTCTGATAAGACAACATTGGAGATGATGTGTGATAAAGAAAAGTCATTTGTCATGTGTTGAAAAGGCACATTAATCCCCTGTTAGTAGGTGTTGTAAGGTGCCTTAAACTAACAAAACACAACAAGGGGAAGTGGCCCAGAGCTTGAACCACACAACAGAGTGCAGGGCGGCACACTCAGGTAGCAATAGTTTACAGAAGTATTGAAATGCCTGTTTGTTTAAGGCTGTCGGTTATGGATTGTGACCGAACAGACTCTTAACCACATTCCTTTCTCTTCCTCTCCCTCTCTCTGTTCGTATGCGTCTCTGTGGAAAGTGGCTTCATGCACACTCGGGACGTTGAAGTAACAAAATAAAAACAAAATATGACATTTGTTTTTCCAATTGGTTTCCAACAGAAAAGCACTAATTACTGCGAAGTCTACCAGTGCAAACCACACAACATAACCGAAGCACGAAGAACCACAAAGTACTGCTCCACTACTCATTATGGCTCAATACTACATTATGACTCAAGCCAATACCAAGCCTTTCACTTTGGTCTCCTTGTCCTTCATGTTAAATCAGTGAAGGCTGAATATGACGGCTAACTCTAAATTAATAAGGCAAGGTTTACATGTTGTCAAGGCAGTGTTTACACATTAAGGTTTCCAGAGTCTGATACAAATATTATACAAAGGTTGAATATACAGTATGTCATGAAGCAGTTTTTTGCTCTTCAAAATAGTATCAAACTTAAATCTTTTGCCCTTAAAAATGTCTCAATCTGTCAACTGTACCAAGAAAACACAGTATTTTACATGTAATGTCTTGAAAATGTCTGTTTGATATCTGCGAAAACTAATAAAAAGATTTATAAAAAAAAAAAAAGTCTCAATCTGACATTTATATCACTTATATATTCCTATTTGTCTTCAATTCACAACATTATTATTTGAAATACGGCCATAAATATGTCACATTTAATTAAAAGTTCACTGCCTTTCACTCTTTTATGGAAAGACAGTTGGAAAATAGTAATACATCTTTACGATTAACTGAAATTAGTTAATTTCCCTAATAGTGGTAGTATAAAGAAAGGAAAATTACATTACATGTTACTTGTTAGATGCTTTTATCCAAAGCGACTTACATACTCAATACTGTGGACAATCCCCACAGGAGCAATTTGGGGTGAAGTGTCTCAGGGACACAACGACATGCTGACTGTAGTGGGGTTTGAACCTGATCCCAACACCAAGGCTCTTTCCACTGCGCCACACGCCTCCATCCATGTATTGCTGATACACTTACCATGTGAGAATCTTGCCAGTAGTGGAATACATAAGGCTCGTTCATACCGCAGTACTTTTCCCACTTTAGTTCCGATATAGTTCCGAAATGGCGTTCACACCAAAAAGAGCCGGAACTAAATGAGTTCTAGAGAACCTTTTTTACCCCCTTTTTTTTCTTTCGTGGGAGAAAAAGGTTCCTATGTCTGATTGGCTGGGCAGAATACAAACCACGCCCCGTAAAACTCCCAAAAAGTTTTGTTAAGTCGCCATTTTATTATCCTTGCATTAGCATTAGCATTAGCCCAGCGCAGAAATGCAGAGAGACTAACTTATGGCAACACAAAAGAAAACATGGGAGCAGTGGAGATGAGGAGGTGTCGGCGTTCTGGCGATTTACTCGGAAGGCTTCAGTAGAAGCTGCTGGGAGTCCCAGCAGCTTCTACTGAAGCCAGTCCCCAACTCCGGGGACTTCCGGCCGGGAACTTCGGGTGGCAGTATACGCGGTGAAGTTGTTTGCGGCCTGCCAGTAACCCCAAAGCAGGAGAAGAAGAAGTGACGTCAGCAGCTTCATTTGACTAATCCTCCCTCAGGGACTTATTCCGGTGTGAACGCGATCTGTACTTAGTTCATGAGAACCAGAGCTATATAGAGAAGAGTTACGACAACGGAAGTCCAAAAACGGTTATCGTCACGTGGTTCATGTAGACGAGGATCGTTCCCCGGAAGTTCATGGTGGGCAATGTGAATGCATTAATAACAGGAGATAGAACTATGATTTTTGGTAATATGTAGTGAATAAAGGTTTTGATTTGCAATATGTATACAACAAATCGATGTGTATGTAGTTACATCAGTATTTTAAAAAGTTAAATTTGCTAATATTTGAGGATTAAGATAAAATAAGAAGTACTTTATTGATACCAATTTGGGAAATGTTTGCTTTGCAGCAGCAAAAGACAAGGCATTGTACATAAGAGAGTTAAAAGACTAGAATTAAACAATCGAAAATGTAAACATCTCAAATAGAAATAAAATAGCAGAAAATATACATAGTGTGAACAGCTATCTTACCTGTTAACATATACATGGTTAAAGAGCCTGTTGCTGTTGTTTATTGCTTTGAATTGTTTAAAACAAATATTATCTTCTTAAACTTGAATGGTAGTCAGGAGCATCACTTCCTAATGTTTGATATATTTAGAGGGAGGGAGGGAAGGTTTCAAAATTCAGATTAGATTCATTTCCGACCTCTGCAGCTCATCCAGAATGCAGCGGCTCGTCTGGTCTTCAACCTTCCTAAATTCTCCCACACCACGCCGCTCCTCCGCTCCCTTCACTGGCTTCCAGTAACTGCTAGAATCCACTTCAAGACACTGGTACTTGCTTACCATGCTGCGAATGGATCTGGCCCCTCGTACATCCAGGACATGGTTAAACCGTACACCCCAGCGCGTGCACTACGCTCTGCATCAGCCAAACGACTCGCTGCGCCCTCGCTGCGAGGGGGACCCAAGTTCCCATCGGCAAAAACACGTGGGTTTGCTGTCCTGGCTCCAAGATGGTGGAATGAGCTCCCCATTGACATCAGGACGGCAGATAGCTTGCACATCTTCCGGCGCAAACTGAAAACTCATCTCTTTCGACTCCACTTCGAGCGTTAGAACTATTAACGAAGCACTTTTATACTAATAAAGGACTGGCTTATCTAAAGCCAGTTGAGTAGCACTTGAAATGTTTGGCTCTATGAAACCTGATGTACTTTATGATTCTGTTTTCTTCAAGGTTGTGTCTTCCTGGTCGAATGTACTTATTGTAAGTCGCTTTGGATAAAAGCGTCAGCTAAATGTAATGTAATGTGTGTGTGTGTGTGTGTGTGTGTGTGTGTGTGTGTGTGTGTGTGTGTGTGTGTGTGTGTGTGTGTGTGTGTGTTTGTTTGTGGGTGTGTGTGTGTCTGTGTGTGTGTGTGGAAATAGCGCATTTAGTGTGTGTGTGTGTGTGTGTGTGTGTGTGTGTGTGTGTGTGTGTGTGTGTGTGTGTGTGTGTGTGTGTGTGTTTGTTTGTGTGTGAGAGAGGGAGAAAGGGAGAGAGAGAGAGGGACCGGTGCCAGCAGCAGGAACCGTGTTGTTAGCATCTGGTTAGCTAGCTGCACTAACGGACATACGGAGCTGTTGGTTCCACAACAAGCTGGAGGAGAGCTCTCCTCTCAGACTGAGAGGCTCAGGTGAGCTAAAGGACTCTCTGAGTGTTTAGATAGTTCACTTTAGTCTAAGTTATCTCAGTGGGTCTCAAACGGTTTGGTCACAAACTATTCAAAAGATTATTTCCGCGGCACACTTTCATATGATCATTATCGTTATAAAAAAAATAAGAGAATAAAGGAAAAACAGTTATGAAATACTATATGGCAGTAAAACAAGAATACAGTTTGAAAGGGGAGTGATTTGTAAAATATCCATAAAGAAAAAGAACATCTGCTTACAGTTGTGTTTCATCTGGGTGTTGAGAGATGTATCCATAGATCTCTTCATGTTGCTCTCAAAGTGCACCAGATTGATGCTTTTAACTTTAGCTTAAAAAATCTTCCCTGGGGAGCATCCCCCCGGACCCCCTAGAGGAGGTGAGGACCCCCCTAGAAAAGGTGAGGTCCGCTCCCCACTCGTAAAAAAATAGCACTTTACCCCTGCCTATGCCGTGAGCTGAAGATCGAGCCTTCATTGTAACAGTCGCGGGTGTAGGCTACTGTGTGTTTGCGTGTGGGGAGTGCTTTTGTGCGTGCTCTATAGTGCCCGTAATAGTGTTCACTGGAGTCCAGCACCTCAGCACCTCCACTCAAAATACCTCCCCGCGCCTCTGCCTCTGTTGCTACAGCTGATCCCTTGTTCCTGAACCCACGTAATGTCATGTAATATAACGTCTTTGTACGCTAGCTGCAGCTCAGCGGTTGCATTTGATTCACTTGTTTTCCACATTGCGCCGTGCCAGAGCTATGGTTAGTATCCGAGCGCTCTCAAAGGGGCATGACTCTCTTTGGTTTTGGACCCGAGCAGCCTTACTTCCATTTAATGAGGCACGTCTTTTAAAAAACGAGAGACAGAGAAAGAGTGAGAGAAACTTATCCTGCGCTGTGTTCTGTCTGAACAGCTGCATCTGCGGTTTTCTCCTCTGATGGCGCTGTGGTTTTTGGAGCCGTGCCCTTTTGACACTGAGAGAGAAAGAGAGGTACACACCATTGGCAGAAAGCAACATGTTCTCTTACAGAACGAATAGCACATAATCAAAAAATAATAATTGCACTTATTAGGTAACTTACTGAAAGTCCTTAGTTGACAAAATGGCAAACACTTAGTCAAACCGAATCGTCATGGCTCGATGAACTTTACGTAATGATTCTATCCCCTGAAGGGACATTTTGAAATATAACTACTCAAGCGCTAAATGGCACACCACAATAACCAAAACACAATGTAAAATGTATCCTCCACTTCTGCCAGAATGTCTCAGCGAAGGACTGATACCCAAGACCAGACTCATGCAGCGGAGAAGCATGGAGAAATAATCATCAGAGGGAAAAAATAAGAAGGAAAGGGGGGATGAGAGACCTAATAAAACCAGAGCATGGTGTCGCAGCCAGGACTTGTGGTTAGGCTGAGGTAAAGGCAGTGAGAATAATGCAGTTAGCACACGCTGGGAGTGTGACGCTCGGATCCCGAAGAAGACATCTGCCTTCAGGTTTATGATAGGATGTGACCTTTAAAACGGTTTTTCCTGCATGGTGACAATCAACATAAACGTCTACATAAAGAAGCTCATACTATAACAACTTCTGGTGCTATAACGTTGTTTTGTGGTTCAGCAATTTGGGTTATTTATGGTTAGTTTTGGAACTTTTGGCAACTCTGTGTTGTACATTACACGGCTGCTTTTCCATTGGTCAAGCCTGTATTCTGTAGTTGGTATCTGGCAGTGGCGAACCGTGTCTATCACAACTGGACCTTCTGTAGACACCCCTCCCCCCCCCGGCGTTATAATGTCCGTCTTTTCACTGAATTGTCATCTTGAAAATGGAACTCACAACATTTCCGCAACAACTTCATCTTGTTGCACTTGTCATTTCAACGTTAAAAACAATAAAACGGCATGAATTGCTTCGTCGCATTCATTGATCCTCTGTCTCGAGCCAGTGAACTAGCGGGCCTTCTAGAGCACCCTGAACCGAGGGGAACTCTGAAAGAACACGCCCATTGGCTACAAATCAATATATGATTGGTTGATCAAACTGTCAGTCCAAACGTACGCTCTCATTCAGTGCAACGGCCAGGGCATTCGATCAAGGATGTAGAATACCTTGGTGAAGGATATTCTACCCAGAGACCCAGAACAAGATCTGATTGGTTGCTTTCTTTTCTAACACAAAACCACTGAAATGCGTAGAGCATGGTCCGAGAAGGACAAACAACTCAACGTAACACTGTGATATTACAGATCAACAACACGGATACGATTCTCATTTATTCATTTTATATACATTTTATTTATATAATTAAATCAATGTTTTGTTTGTTTTATCTGAGTGTTCCAGGGTATTCTCTGAACACCTTGAAGGCCCTGACGATTCGTCACTGCTATCTGGTAACTGCAGAACTCGCCCTTTGTGTCAATCGCTTTGTAATTAAATGCAATCAATTAAGCTCCTGCTCACAGCTAGTAGACGACGGGAGGACGTGCACGCACAATCATAACCGGAGGAAAACAACAGATAATGAAGACGATAGGAGCTCACTTATAAAAAGAGAGAGTGCAGGAAGGTAGATAAATGGAGTCAAGGTCAGACAGAGGGAGGAGAGGAAGCACTTCTTGCTGTCAGTCCAGAGCAAGGACTTGTGAATCCTTGGCAAGAGTGCTTAAAAATAGCTGGATTTAACCTTCCATACCTTTTTTAGTTCTTCATTGTCACAGTTTTTGTAAATAAATCCATTTCAAATGTTCAAAAGCCATAAATTGGAGTATAATTGGAGTAAATTGACCCTCATCTTTGACATTTGGTGAAATGTAACGCCTCAATGACTGTCATGCTGACATTTGAGGCAGTGGAGGAAGCCAACAACTGTAGCTGTTGAGCACCATCAACATGTATGTAACCCTGTACTGTTGGAGTATAATGTTGATGATGCACACATCCTTTAAATATATTATCTTAACATATTTGTCAAGGAGCAAGTTAGCTTTCTCAGAGAGCACTTTTGAGATAAATCATTAGCTGGAGTTGCTCAACAGCTAGCCTTGCAAAAAGTCCCTTAAATTTGCGAGGACAAATGGGTGAACTTTGCTCTGCAACTTTCTTTCTTTTCTTAGTCTTTCCCTCTTGCAAATACTTATTTTCTTGTAAGATTATTAAGACCCTAACAACAGAACAGCAGTGTGTATTTGTTGTAGGAGGCCTGGGCTTCAACATCTAAAGTTGTTCCCTTTTGATTGGAGGATTGGCCTGGTATTAATAGCACAAATGACCGACGTCTTTATATGTGGGAACAGTTTGTGCGACAAGAAAATCCTCTGGTAAATATGGAAAATGTGTTTTTTCTCATCATAAGACCAATATGCCATTCTACATTTGTGAATGATCACTCCTACGTCATTAGCACCGGAAACTTTATGCAATGCGCTGGGAGGTTGGGCCCCGTGGGGAGCCCTGGGTTAACCACTAACAACCAGAGGCTTTCCAGTGCCGACCATACTGCGCTTTAAACAGCCACTTCTCCAAGAACACCGAAGGAAGCATGGTGCCAGCCGGGAGGGCAGCCACAGAAAGTCATTGTTCACACATATGAAAGGCAAAAGAGAACGGACAGCTCCAAGAAAATCAATTAGAGAGTGGAATAAGGAAAACACAGCTTTTTCAAGATTGAAGTGTGGACAATACCTAAACAAAAGCAACATAACTTCAACTTTCTGTCTGTTGTCAGCCACCTTTTCCTTTGTCTCTCTATCTAACAACGCTGGGAACACAGAAAGAGAGGACAACTGAAGTCTCAGTAAGAGCTCCACTCAAGTGCATAATCAACTTTATGTTTTCTGACGGGCTGTTCGACTGAAAGCTTCGCTCCCTGCCAGGGCTGTGTGGGTGAGCTCGAGCCAGCGCGACAATAAAAACCATTGTTGCGTTTGTTTAGACCGCCGTCCAAGTTGAAACCCTCCCTTTTGAGCAGATTGTCGGCCCAATAATGGCACCTAGTTTGTACGGAAGTCTAGAGGAATTAGCGTAAAACAAAACTTGAAAAACAAGCAGTTTCTCAAGCCACCTTATTTCCCAACGCTTGAATACTGTTTTTTCAGACGTTGAGGTTTCTTTTTGCACTCTGGGAATTGTGGTGATTTGAATGTTGGTGAAATAGAGGGACATATGGAGTTGTTGTTTGCCAGAGAAGTGTCTTAACTACAACAGGGTTGCTTTGTCTGTGTGGTAAACACCGAGATGCAATTAGAAGAGGTGAGAAAGGTGGGAGAAAATGATATCCAATCACAAAGCAACCCCGGACCAGAAATGGCAAAAGTACACACATCCTGTACTCAAGTAGAAGTACAGATACTCGTGTTTAAAAATACTCTGGTGAAAGTAGAAGTACTGACTAAACTTCTCTACTCAAGTAAAAGTAAAGAGGCTTTGAAGTGTACTTCAGTAAAAAGTACCCATAACTAGCAGCTGTTTTAAAGAGTACCTGACCTCCCTTTATATTAATAGAACAATAATGTCATTGTTAGCTAATGAATGTTTCCATGCTGAACAACGGCAACATGACAACGTTTCCATTGGTCCCTCTTCTTTAGAGAAGACCAGGAAGTGATGGATACACGGATCGTGTTCAAATCAATAGACACACACAGTGCCACAGTGATGCGTCCTAAAACCCGGAAGTAAGTTAGCATTTTACCACTTCCGGTTCCTTCGACAAAAAGCAATGGGATCTCTCCAGAGGGTTTTGGAAAATAGCTGAACTAAGGTCTGTGGTTGAGACTCATTGAAGAGACGGATCACGTTTTGTTCTACAACATTAAACACATCAGCAGTGACCCCGCTGGTGATTTCTGAAGAGTTGACGTGTCTGAAAAACGAAGGTTGTTACCAGTGGTGTAGTGGGGATTTTTTTACTGGGGGGACGCTATTTTAATTAAGTCATCCCAAACAATGCCACACAAGTGCGCAGTGCACTCACAAAACGGGCAGACAGGTCCACAGAAACTACCGGTATATGCTTAGTCCTACTTTAGTTACTGTACTGCAAAAAGCAGACGGCGCTGCGCTCAACACACACAGAGTCAAAACCATGGACACACTGGCACATAAATTACATAAACAATTTATAGGCCTAAATTGCATAAACTACAGTATTGCAACTAAGCAGACAGTTCTCTCTCTCTCTCTCTCTCTCTCTCTCTCTCTCTCTCTCTCTCTCTCTCTCTCTCTCTCTCTCTCTCTCTCTCTCTCTCTCTCTCTCTCTCTCTCTCTCTCTCTCTCTCTCTCTCTCTCTCTTCAAAATCTATTTAAAACTCATAACAAAGAAACAAAATGTCCAAAGTTGTCCTGAAATTAACTTATTAAATAAAACAAAACGAAAAATATAGCCATACTTATGCAAACAACATTGAATCTGGACTTGACATTATTCTGATTAGGCCTAGCCTACATTGCAAATAAGCAGACAGCGCTGCTTTTCACACACACACACACACACACACACACACACACACACACACACACACACACACACACACACACACACACACACACACACCTTGGGTTTTGAAGACTGATAAATCCTAAATGGATGAACAGCAGCCCAGTTTCCCAGCTTTGCAGTCTATCCACGGGTAGCCTCTTGTTTCCTCCGCCACATCTCCTCCGTCCATACCTGTGGGAAAGGTGAGCTTGAGCTAGCCAGGGGAACGTTGCTAGCGCAGCTAACGTGCACGTTAGCTGGCTCTTCTGATGATGTAGTAGTAGCAGCTTCACTTGTAGCTTCGGTGCTGCTAGCCTCTTTCTTCTTGTGAATTATATTCTTTCTAGAAAATAAGTCAAGTAAAAAATGTTAGCCTGCAAAATCGGCGGGCGCGGCAAGCTGGCTCGCCGTGGGTGTGTCAGTGACCGCGGGGTCACTAGCGTGATGATGAATCATACTTTTTTAAGGAAATCGTTTTTATTTTGTATTATAATTACTGTGAAATGTATTATGTTTTCCGTCATTATTACAACACATACACACTTGCAACTGATAACACTGGCAATGATTTTATATTTATTAGACTTAAAAAAAAGATCATGCTCCAAATAAGTGGGGGTACGGCGTACCCCCGCGTCCAACGCCCACTACACCACTGGTTGTTACCAAGTGGCTGAATAGGACTACAGAAGTCGTGGAGGTCGTTGTACGTCATTACACCGAACACGTGAACACTCCTCTAAGTTAGTTTCTGTTCTGCTTGAAAGCAAGTCCCTGCCTCCTGCAGACTGTTCAAACAAACACTTCAACTCGTTCCATTTAGAATCTGTATGTTTGAATATGGATCTTAAGTTGGCGTGACGTTGAAGCAGCGACCCTGCTGTAGTTCCTTTATAGCATAACGTTAGCATTTTGCTTCTGGCGACTAGATTTATGCTTCGAAAATGATAAAAGTAGGGATAGACATGTGGAGATGATCCGGCTGAACAAAACGTGATCCGTCTCTTAAATGTGTCTCAACCACAGACATTGGTTTTTGTCGAAGGAACTGGAAGGAGTTTACTTCTGGGTTTTAGGACGCGTTACAGTGGCACTCAGTGACTCTAAATAATAATGATCACGCCACCAAATACACATTAAAACTAAAGTAACCAGCCTGTTTTGAAAATGTAAGAAGTAGAAAGTACAGGTATTTGTGTTCAACATGTAAGAAGTAAAAGTAAAAAGTCGTAGTGGAGTAAAGTACTGATACCAGAACATTTTACTGAAGTACAGTAACGAATTATTTGTACTCCACTTCTTCCCACCTCTGCCCTACCTTTCCTCTCCTTCACCCACATCCTTCCCACTCTTTTTGTCTTCAGCTCCCATTTTCCATCACGCTGTCATTCATCCATAAGCCCGTGCCAGCTGTGAGGAACGAGCAGAGTGGGATTTTCCCAGTAACACTATCCTCTCTGAGGACAAGGTGAGATTGGCGTTCAGGATGACTATCTGTCTCGCTGTCCGTCTGGGTCAGTCTCGCTGTCAGTCCTGCGCCACTTTGGCTTCAAACCTCCACTACAAAACTTCACATCCATAATCAAGACATACGAGGTGTCTCTCCACAGCAGTTTGAGAGAAGAAGACGAATAGGATGAGGGTAAAAATGACTCTGAGACTTTCCGTTTGTTTTCCACCCTTCGTCTAACACTTACTCTTCTTTCCCACCCTTTGAACAATGGCGTTGAGTCACTGACCCATCTCTGCCAATCCAAGTTCTTAAGTCCTCCGGATCAACAAGGTGTGGGAAAAATGCCCCCTGAGGCAATGTCCTATTTCAGTCAAATCACAGATCACTGCATTTTCCTCCAATTATCCACCTTTATGTGACAGGTTTAAAGTCATTTTGTGTCGAAGTAGCTGCTTTGGATCGGTCTCTCTGAGAGGCGCCAAGCAGGAACACAACAGCAAAGGCCACGGTACCAATCCCCAAAACCATTAAAACCCAATTAAGGTCTGTAGTTATGAGTTTTAAATGGCACTATTCTGCCAGTTGGGGGGCAAGGGGCACCTACTTACACACAGGGCCAGGGTGAATGTTCATTTTCACCACTGTAGATTACACTGGAAAGGACATTGGCACGACTTAAACTATGAAAATGTCTTGACGACTTTATTGGTCAGGTTTTGCTCCAACAGAACTACTTTATACAAATTGCTAAGTATTAAATACCTTCGTAAAACCAAACTGAAAGATTGTTAGATTTCATTGAGTTCAAACAGTGAGAGATAGAGATTTGTAATGTTACAAAGAAAGAACTGGCATTGAAGAGTTGATTTTTTGCACCCCTAACCCTAACCCTAAAACGTTAGCCATGCACAGATGTTTTATGAAGTGAGATATTTTTTAAGATTATTTTTTGCCTTTTAATGGATTGTACAGCAAAGAGGACAGGAAAAGGGGAAAGAGAGGAAGAAGGACATGGAGCAAAAGGCTACAGGTCAGATTTGAACTGTAAAGAAACCCACATTTGGAAACACTTGAAATGCTGTGCTGTGAAATGTTTAAAACAAAAAACTCTCCAACCTCTAAAAGGGCCGAAAGATGTTGCCTTTAGTTTGAAGGTTTTTGAGATTCAACTGATCCTGATTGTGCTGTTTTACAGGTGATGAAAAAAACGTCCCCTTCATCCGTGATTTGATAGAAATGAAAGGATATTTGTTGTAGCAGTTTGCTCTATCAGGTTGCAGAGCTCAGGGACTTTAACGCTGGGATCAGTGGAGATTACTTGACAGGCAGAAGTGACTCAAGAGCAACATTTGTGTGCCTGGGCGTGATAGATGTGTGGAACAATTGTGCTTACATGAGGTCATTGATACGCTCCTTTATTGTCTCCCGTGTGATGGGCTTTGACCAGCGTGGGACGAAACAAATTGCAGACATTACAGCACATTACAAAGCCAATTTATCAGCTTACTTTGTAAAGGGAAGGACTGAAGTGGAGATATTGCTCATTAGGCGCGTTCACACAGGAGTACTTTTACCCGTACTTTTCCCGTTTAGTTCCGTTAGTGCTTGGAATTTTACGTTCACACCAAAATGAGAACTTGGTTCCGAGAACTTTTACCCCCATTTGTATTCCCTGTTAGAGCGGTGGGACTATCCTGGGGAGAAAAAAGTACCAATTTCTGATTGGCTGGGCGAATTGCAAAACACGCCCCGTAATACTCTGAAAAGTTTTGTGAAGCCGCCATTTTATTTGCTGGCATTAGCATTATTAGCATTAGCATTAGCCCCGTGCACCAACGGAGAGAGACTAACTTATGGCAACACAAAAGAAAACATGGGAGCGGTGGAGATGAGGGGGTGTCGGCGTTCTGGCGATTTACTCGGAAGGCTTCAGTAGAAGCTGCTGGGAGTCCCAGCAGCTTCGACTGAAGCCTTCCCCAACTCCGGAGACTTCCGGCCGGGGACTTCGGGCGGCAGTATACGCCGTGAAGTTGTTTGCGGCCTGCCAGTAAACCCAAAGCAGAAGAAGAAGAAGTGACGTCAGCGGCTTCATTTGCCTAATCTTCCCTCAGGGACTTTTTCCGGTGTGAACGCGATCTGCTCTTAGTTCCATGGGGGAACTAAGTACTGGCACTAAGTGCTGGCACTAAGTGCTGGCACTAGGTACTCCAAAGTACTTGGTGTGAAAGCGGCTATTGTCACAACTGTAGGTAGTCTTTCTCTGAAACGTGTACTATTATCCCATATGAGTATATTCTATACAGCTTGGGTGTTTTTTTAAACTCTGTTGGCCGATGAATTACGGTGTATTTGTCTAAAAGGTGTTTTACTAATCTTAAGAAAAAACACAACATTGCTCCTTAGTAAGAGAGCGTTTGTTTTTATAACACCCACAGGTTTATTTTGTAAGTGCTTTCCCACCACAATAAGCTTATTTGTTCAAATAATTGTTTCAAATGTGTACCTTTGCACTCTTTTCCTCCATTCTTACAATTATTACTTTTCAGTTGTCAGTACCTATTAACAGATACCAAATCTTTCACTTAGTCGTTTTAAGGGCTATGAGATTGAGTTGAGAGCTGCAGAAACATCAGTAAGGTGCACTGAAAACATGTATATGTTGACTTTAATTAAATGTTTGTCCCAGACCACCCCTCAGTCCAGAAGGCCATGCTTTTGTTCATGAAATGAATTGATAACCAATCATACTTACAGTGTATGATGCAGTCTTGGTAGTCCGTATGTTATCCATGTATTCTTTATGTTTATTATATTATCTTTGCTTTTTAATGACTGATTTTAAATGCCATTTTATAACGTGTTTCCACTGCACTATTTCTTAATGCTCTGAATGTCTTTCATTTCTGGAAAGCACTTTGAATGGCCTTGTGTTGGAAGGTGCTATATAAATGAACTATTGGTCAAAGATGTTTGATTGGTTTCAAAAAGGCTGTAGCGCTAATTTGTGTGTAAAGAAACTGAAGGTCAACAAAACTGAACCCTTGTCAAAACACAATTTATTCTGCGCTCGATGAATTACTATGAAACAATAATATAGAAGTGAGAAAATATCAAGTTGATAAAAACAAGCCTTTTGATCAACTTTATTTGAGCAAAAAATACAAATATATGCAGATTTAAGTTCCTCAAATGTGGCTCCTTTTGTTGATTTTGGTGAAACGAGATATTTTGTACTGATTGTCTATCTACGCTGGGATCCTGAGTCCTGATCCTGATCTGAGTCGTGGACTTCGAGTCGTGGCTGAACCTGTCTCTGCGGTCCTGCCTGACTCTCACCATACTACTTCCCTGATGGCTCTCACAGGATTGTTGACATCCTCGTGGATTCATCTTCTCATTAGACGCATGTGTGAAGCTGACCGTTGAGCGGCCCGACCAAGCAAGGAGGCAGAGGAAGAGAGTTCAAATATAACCCAGTGTGGGCATTTATTAAATCATGGGCACATGATTCACAGCCTCAATATGCCTGTTACCCGTGAACACAGTCACCAGCAACAAGGACCTCACACACACTAACAGGAAAACAGAGCCTAAATACACACAGACTCCCCCCACACAGGTGAGGGGGGAGGAGACAACACAGGGCACCAGGTGAACACAATCACCAGCAACAGACAAGACGGGAAGGGGAACACTTTTCAAAATAAAACCAGGGAACAAATCCACATACTTCGCCAATAAGGACGCTACACAATCCGTTACAGCATGCATTTCCAAACATTTGGTCTACCTATGTTATAAATGTATTATCTCTTCCATGTACACAGCATCTACTGCACGTCTGTCCGTCCTGGGAGAGGGATCCCTCCTCTGTTGCTCTCCCTGAGGTTTCTCCCATGTTCCCCTTTAAACTGTGGGTTTTCTCCGGAAGTGTTTCTTTGTACGATGAGAGGGTCTAAGGACAGAGGGTCTAAGGACAGAGGGTCTAAGGACAGAGGGTGTATTGTCATACTGATATTCTGTACAAACTGTGAAGTCCACTGAGACAAATGTAACATGTGTGATATTGGGCTATATAAATAAACATTGATTGATTGATTGATTGATTGATTGTAATAAGATAAGAAGTACTTTATTGATTCCAATTTGGGAACTGTTTGCGTTGCAGCAGCATAAAAGACATGGCATTGCACATTAGAGAAATTAAAAGAGTATACATTAACAAATAAAACAGCATTAATTAAGGAAGTGGTCTGAAGACGTCATGTTGAGCCTTTCACCGACAAATGTGTTAATTAATAGAGAAACATAATCTGCTTGTTCATAGTTAATGATATTAGTAGTGAGTTGTAACTCTAAACTTGATGTTCACTGTGATGGGTTAATTTAAATGGTCATACTATACACAGGAATGAAATGGGGACCAAAGGCTGTGTTGACTGTGCTGGATGTCTTTGAATAGAGAAAATAGGTCAGAACAAAACCCATGAGTGGTGTTCCCAAGGACATGTTGGCAGGAGGGGCCAGTAGTGGTGGCTTTAGGTCACTTTGCATTACATTTTTAGGCAATTTGACATTACACAAGTCTGCAGAAATAACACACATTTGATCCCTAAGAAATAAATCATCTTTTAACATCTAGATTTGAAAGGGTACAGCCGAAGTGACCTAATGAATGTATTAAACTTACATTCGAATGCTATATGTCTCAGTTTGTCATTATGGGTTTGTTTTTTGTGCAAACAGTGTACATTTAATTGCTACTTGACTTCATTGACCCGACGGCTGCGGTGGAAAATGTTCAATGGGTCCTCGATTTGTCTGGTGCCGTTCGGTCCGATTGCAGGAGCTCACACAGTAAGAGCTCATTTTAAACATCAGTAGTGACCTCAGAGTTATGGCTATGGGATGTGGCTACGAGCTAATACCCGCTACGCTAACTTTACATCTGATGGGAAAGTGGCAGAGAGAGAGGGAGACTGTGACATCTGATTTGTTCTGCCATGCTGATACCCCCGCAATCTCAGGGTTTACATAATTACAGCCTTCAGCTTTCGCTCAGCTTCATTATTCCTGTCCCACAAACACACACAAAAAACACACACACACACACACACTGATAAGTAATGTAAGAGTTTCGAGTAAGGGTTTTTTGAAGTTAGCTAGAATCTGGGGTTATTGCGATCTTTTCAACATCTAAAGAGGACTTATTTTATGAAATGTCTTCCTTATTTTGAGGTCGTTAAAATGTCAGATGATACTCAATCAGTAAAATAAAAGGAATTGAAAGCGGCGGTCTATTCTTATATATTAATGGTCATGTCTCGCTAGCATGGATCGCTAGCCAAGTTGCCCGATGACAGCACAAATGCCACAGAAACCAGCCAGCAGAAACACACACACACAAATACACACACACACACACACACACACACAAACATACACTGACCATGCACACACATACATACATATAGACACAAACACACATACACACACACACACACACACACATACACACACACACACACACACACACACACACACACACACACACACACACACATGTATACATCACTTCAGGGGACATTACATTGACTTACATGCATTTCCTGGAGACTTATCCTAACCTTAACCATAACCAACACATGCCTAACCCTAACCCTTACCCTTACCCTTACCAAGTCTTCACCCTAAAATGAATGATTCCCCTCATGGGGACCTCCAATTTGTCCCCATAAGGGAAGCCAGTCCCCACACGTGACTGTGTAAACAGATTTAGGTCCCCACAAGTATAGTATTGCTAGACCACACACACACACACACACAAATACAGTCCACGTGGGGACCCTGCACACGTAACACTCCTGTAGAAAAGGTACACTCTGCTCCTGTGGCTACTTCACAAATAGACCTGTTTTCTTCACTCCGGAAAACATTACTTAGAGCCAAGCAACGCTCACCACCACCGGGCCTTTAAACCACACCCACCAGTCCATCCATGAAAATGTTTACGGCAGGAGATAGAGGCATGTCTGCAGGGCCGCCTTGAGGCGTGTGCCCTCTGAAGGGGATTACTTTAAGGAGTGTTTACAGAGGAAGCCAAGAAACACCTTACAGTTCGTCACCACAGGATTAGGTGAACGCCACACGTTTTAAAGCATCCTGTGATTAATCATTTGTAATGTGGCTCTACGAAGACCTGAAGCCTTTTCCCTTCTCGCTGCGGACAGGACAGTGCGTTCTGTTCCAGGACTATTAGCAGGAGAACAGAGAGTTTCCACCAGCAGACACACGTTAATATTCACTTTATGAGGGCACTTGCTGTGGATTGGTCATAGTTGTTTTTGCAAGGATATTGGGTGCCATGAGGCATTGGAACGCCTTATTACTGTGTGTTCGAGTGTGTGTCTAACTAAAGCATTGTACAAGCAAGAAGCCTTTCCGAGTATCATGTTTTTAAATCGGCTAAAATAAATGTTTTCTCATGTGTAGCAACACCTAATTTCGGAGCACATTCAGGTTAATGAAATTCAAATGAATGCATAAATCGTAACCACGTTTTCAACCTAATGTAGGTTAAATTGCCTTTGTATGTTGTATTTTAGAATGAGAGGAGACAGTGTGATAAATGTGTGGGTGTGAGCTGAATCTTGGAACAATCTGAAGCTAATCTAACAGAACATTTGAAAGGGAAAGTCGGACTGTAAACTAACTAAGGAGGACACATGTACAGTCAGGCTAATGAGGGGAGTGAAAGGAAGAAGATAAAGGTAGGAAGTATGAGCGATAATAAGAAGTAGGTATCACTTTATTTTAGAGCCCCCCCAAAATCCTCTCGAGTGAATCCAGGCTAAACTTGGCATAGCCCAGGGGTGTCAAACTCAATTTCAACTCGGGCAACAAAGAGCCAGTTTTATATATAAGACTATCTAAGAATAAATATAGAAATATTTAATATATATATAAAATAACGTATTATATTACATTATTGCCTATGCATTGGATTTCATTTCATTTCAAACCTTTATTTATGCAGGTGAATCCCATTGAGATCATTGATCTCTTTTTCAAGGGTGACCTGCTGCAAGTAGGTTCCACATGAATACATATAAACAAAACAGAAAAACAAAAAGGACATCATACAGCATATTTACAGCGACTACAGTTTACATAGCTAGTAACATTTACAGGTTCCAACAGTTTCCGATTGGATAGCATCTATCCTTGCTTTAAAAACATTTAGTGGAACCAGATTGCTCAGCTTCCATTCCTTTTGCAGACTGTTCCAAGTTATAATAAGATTATTATCGGATAGGGTAATATCTTCATAATTAACTACGTCTGAAAGCAGAAGTCTAGGGCAAATAATTGCAAGTCTCTTCAATGCGCATGTCACAAAATGATTTAAAAAGAAAAGCCAAATTCTGGAAAAACAAAAAAAAAAAAGTGAAATTTGATGAAAAAAATGGTCTAATTTGAGATGCATTGTGGGACATGTAGTTTATGGGCAATGTGCTTCTGTAAAGCGGCATGTAACCGTATAATAAACATTACATTCTTTGTAAGCTCTTGTGGGGCCGCATTAAAATTAAGTCGCGGGCCGGATTTGGCCCCCGGGCCTTGAGTTTGAGACCCCTGGCCTAGTCATGGAGTCATTGAGGTACAATTAGATAAAGGACAATCTCAAGTCCATTCATGTGCAAATATGGTGTAGGAAATGATGCAGCATATTAATTATCCTGTATGTTACCACATGCTAGCTGGGTTTGCTGCAATGTTGATCAATCCTCAAGAGTTTTGATTATCAGACATATTTCCTAGGGTTGAAATCAGAGCTGTGAAAAAACCAGCCATTTAATGACATCCAGTGTTCAGAAACATGACAATATGGACACACTTCCACACTTTTTTGTTTGCTATTGTTAGGAATTCTTAAGCCCCGAGACTAGGATAAACTGAAAAGAGTACAAGGAAGCTTATAAAAGTTAACAGCATTTAATTAAACAAATGATGCGATGATATACAAATGAAATGTGCGAGTGGAGGCGCTCTCCCCATTCCCGTGTGCGTTGGGTCAGCGCAGGTTGAAGAAGAGATCGATTCTCCCTGTCCATCACGGGTTATCAACTCTTCTCCTATTGGCCGGCGTCGACGGGGGCGGGTCCAAGGCAATTCCTGTCGTTTTTTCTGGTGTTAAATTACAGCATTATAATGTCTGTGGTTATTTAAACATTCCCTAATAACAATATTTCAGCGTCAATAAATGAGTGTTAAAAACAGTGTCATTTCACCTTCAATTCACGGTTTCAAAACGTAGCATTCGCCACATGCTAATGCTAACCGGAAATTACGAGATTTACTAGCGGAAAACCGGAACTCATGTGTCAACATTCGGTTTTTAGAATAAAACAGATTTGAATTAATTGCAGTGTATTTAATTTAAATTACGCCATATCAACATTGATTTTAATTTCGTACATTATCTGACTTCTTCCATCTTGCAGCGAGGCATGGAGCGATGCTACCCAGCATGGACCAGGGCTGGTAATGGTTGTAGAGGAGGAAAAGTCAAAACAACAACAGCAGGAAAAGGAGAACGGCCGCTCTTGATAAAATGTCCAACAGATGTTAAAGTCTTCTTCCAACTCCATGTCTAATAGCTACTTGTGTAAGCACACTTACAATTGGGAGGAAAGGTAAGGGCTGGTTTTAGAGCATGTTTTAATACAATTAGTTTGATTTGTTTAGGCAGGTAATTATCCAAGAGGACATAAGGTAATCAACAATAAACAGCGCTGCAATGCTCTTTCCATTAAACTAATCCTTTTGGAATCAAAATCGTTTATTTCAATTTCTCCTTTTGTCAACATTTCGAATCTGGCAGGACGATACATGACAAAACTTTTTCTAATAAATGAGCTACTTGTGGGTCCATGAGCTTTTTTGTTTACAAGTCCTGTTTCCCTTCTATTGTGGCAATGTTAACCTTAACAAACACAACCATTTAAAACCAAACTAAAAATACCCAGCGAGTCTGTGAGGCTGTTATAAGACACAGCTGTGCTTTCAGCTACATGCTAATGCTAACATGCTAACGAAAACAATGCTTTGTGCAGGTATACTCTTCACTATGTACATTTGTTCCATCTTAGTTTTCCATATGACACTGTTAACTTTCATTAGGATAGAAGAGACGAGATGAAGCTGAAGTAATGGCATATCAAGCTGGAGTATAATATGAAATATAACCAGAAGTCAGGAGGGTTCATCCTCTGGGGACCCTGAGTGTTTATTTAGGTATTTGTAGGTTAGCAAAGGGCTCCACGGTAAAGTAGAACTTAGGTATTTGGGACATTTTGAAAGGTTTCATGCTCTGCATATAATAATAATAATAATAATAATACATTACATTTATAAAGTGCTTTTCCTGGTGCTCAAAGCGCTTACAAGCAAGTAAAACAAAAATAACAGTGTTAAGCTAGGAGGAATAAGGGCAAGGGGTTAGTGGATAAGAGTTGAAGGCAAGAGTGAAAAGGTGAGTTTTGAGGGATTGTTTGAATGATGTGAGAGTGTTGGCGGATCTGATGTGGCTGGGGAGGGGGTTCCAGAGTGTGGGGGGGGGGGCTGCGAAGGCCCTGTCACCCCAAGTCCGGAGCTTTGTCCTGATGGGCTGCAGTAGGTTAGCTTCAGCAGACCTGAGGCGACGGGTGGGGGCGTGTCGTTGGATGAGGTCACAGGGGGGGGGGGGGGCAAGGTTGTTGAGGGCTTTGAAAGTGAAAAGTAATATTTTAAAGTCAATGCGGTGTTTGATGGGGAGCCAGTGGAGGTCATGGAGGATAGGGGTGATGTGGTCGGAGCGTCGGGTGGAGGTGAGCAAGCGGGCAGCTGAGTTTTGGACATATTGAAGTTGTTTTAGTGTGAATGCAGATGATCCAAAAAGTATGCTGTTGCAGTAATCCAGTCGGGATGTTATAAAGGCATGGATCAGAGTTTCAGCAGCGGTCGATGAGAGGGTACATATAACCTGGTACATCAATTCTGGACATTTGCCACCCTGTTATTCCACTGTATTCCCATTATTTCCCGTAAAATCCAATATCACGTTTCCAAATGGAAATATCCCGGCAAATTGCACCTCTAGTCGGACCAAGTCGTGGTCCAAAATCAAAGTAGCATGGCTAAAAATAAACTCCCTTCTTCAGACCAAAAGCAACAAACTGCAGACTTGATCACACCCTTCGTGTTCTTGCATTTCCATGAGTACACACACTCACTCTCTTGACTTCATGTAAGACAACCTCAATGCAAGAAAGCACGTGTGTGAGTAACCAAAGCCGACTATTATATTCAGCTCCTGTCAATAAAGGGGATTAACTCGCCTTCAGGTCAACAGACAACATGTGTTTGTTCATCTGATTACATGTGTGTTTGTGTGTCAGGGACTAAAGGCTAACACGGGGATCAGACCTCTATCATATGACTTTTAGAGCTTGGCTGGTATCTAACCCCTAGGGGGAAATAAGGGGGATTTAATTGTAAAGGTAGCTCAAAGAGAAAGGAAGTTGTTATGGGTACTACACATGTACACTTTCATTTGAGACAGCAGCACAGTGTGTCAGGGTGTGGCCACGGCCGATCATAAAACTCCATGAGAAATATGAAGTTGACAAAGCTAGTGACCTCAAGAGAAGGTGGGGCTTACGGAGAGCTGTCCGTTTTGAATCTCACTTTGATCCTGAGGTCCTGTCCAGCCTTTCCTCTCTCTTTCCCTCCCCACTTCTCCCTCATAGACACCTCATCATCTTGTTATAGCTCTCTGCAGGCTTTCTGTTGCCGGACATGTTTTTTTTTTTACTTTCTTGACTTCTCATCCTTTCTGCGAATCAGGAGGAGATGATATTCCACGGAGAGCTTTCTGCAAAGCATATCAACATTTCTTGTCTTGACCTAGAGGAGAGTGTATCCTCTGCTTTTCTCTGCGGTTTTTCCACCTTTCACCCTCTGGTATTTTCCTACTTCAAACTCTGTCTTCATAATCTATTTTCCTGTCTTCTTATCCCCTGGATCCTCTTTCTTTCCCAATCTCCCATGGGGTCTCATCTTCTTTGCTGCATCAGCCTTTCATTATACTCCACACTCCTTAGATAATGATATAGATATAGGCGCTTTTCTTTTGTTATTATTCCGCTTATTCTGCTCCGTCCTCCAGAGAATATACTTTCTTAGTTAGCATTGGAAGTGGCAAGGAATATTCTGGATGTGTTCTTGCAGGACTTTGTTTCTCAACAGGGACAATTAGAAGTGATAAAGCTGTTTGCCAATCAAGAGGTTTCCCGTAATTAAAATAAGCTTTTGGCGCTCACCGTGGCTCGTATCAAGACTCATGTAAAAGCTGGAATTGGCAACGCATCGCTCACCACAGATTGGAGTTTCAGAAACCTGATCGTCAGCTGGACAGAGAAGCAACATTTTAGCAGGGAGAGGTGGTCAGTGAAGCGTATAATATCCATCTCTTGGACTCAAACGAGTCTCTGGTGGACATGAGTGCATGCAAACCATTTTATACTGTTTGATTTTGATCTTTTCTATGCTCTTTTGTGGAATGTAGGTGACGTGCAACCAATTTCCTTCAGATTGTATCAGTAACACGATGTTAATTGCCTGAGGTTATGTTGACATCTCTTGCTTGTTCTTGTTGTCCTTCTTGCTTTGACCGTCCCTCAGCTCTCTGACAGTGTCTTGCACAAAGCTCTAAACCTAAGGGTCCATATGGGGATTGTAAAAAGCTATGACGGGAATGATTACGCGTGGCAGTGATTATCGAGCATGGGCCAAATGTTCCGAGTAGGTTTTTCATTTCAACCAAGCAGCTGAGTTTTCAGATTACTACATCTTTTTCTGATGTAGTTCTAAGACGCAAAAGCGTTCCCAGTGACGAAGATACACAGAGTTTTCACCTAATTTAGCAGATTCTCTTCCAAGAAGCATTTCATATTTTTTACATCATCGCTGATCTGATTGGCAGCCGGCGTTAGGGTTGACTGAAGGTCCGTCTCCCACGAGTTCTTGCAAGGTCTTCTCCTGGCAAAGTAGCAGACTTTTCCTAATTCAATAAACCAACCTTCAAAATATACAAGGACCCTGGACCTCCAATATGTTGAAATGCCTTTAGAGCAGCTCTACTTATTCGTGCTCTTGGGTTTTTGCCGGCTGGCGCTATAGAATCACGTTTCCTTTCAATGTGATGATCCTAGTTTTAATTTGAAGTTTTGTCATGTCTGTTTTTACTTCCTGTCTGTGTGTTTTCCCGCCTGTTTGATTGTCTGTCCTGGCCATATAAGTTTCACCTGTTCCCCATCAACCCTGCAACAACCTGACTTCCTGTACACCTGCACTTAATTCCCTGATTAGTTCAGATCCTATTTTAGTCCTTCTTTTCCTAATAGTCATTGTCGGATACTTGTTGTTTTATCTGAAGTTTTGCCTTGCGTTACGAAAATTATACCTCATGCTCATTTCAGGATAGGCGCTTTCATACCTGAGTACTTTTCCCGTTTAGTTCCGTTCGTGCCTGGAATTTTACGTTCACACCAAAAAGAGAACTTAGTTCATGAGACCTTTTACCCCCTTTTCAGTGCCTGCTAGAGAGGTGGGACTTTCCTGGGGAGAAAAAAGTACCAATTTCTGATTGGCTGGGCGAATTGCAAACCACGCCCCGTAAAACTCTGAAAAGTTTTATGAAGCCGCCATTGTATTTGCTGGCATTAGCATTAGCTATTAGCCATGTGGGGGGAGGGGCACATAAGAGCGGGAAAAGTGTCAAATTGTTCTGTGTGTGTGTTTGTGTTTTATCTGATCCGGATGGTTACTAATTCCTTTTCTTTATGGCAGGAACACCATGGGTGTTACAAACGTTGACTAAATCATCCAAAATGCAATGAAAGTGGTGATCAGCCATTGTATATGTTCAAATGTCTACTGTGAAGGATATCATGAAGCCGTAATGCAATCGAATGTAAAACTAAAAAGTTATGATTGATGAAAGTAGTGAATCGGTCAGATTTCACCCGAACACAACAGGAGGGTTAAGGCATCTTTAGACCTCAAATCCTCCTGTTTGTGGCCTCAGCTGACCAGCCCTTCTCTACCTCTGAACAGGCGGTTATAATCTAAAGGTACGTCATGGGATGTGAAAGTTATTACAAGCTTTAAAAACGCAATGTTCACTTTCAGTAGGCAGCGTTTCACCCCGAGCAATTAGCTTCCTCTCTGCTAACAGGGTGTTTCTGGCCCGTAGCTGCTTGGCTCGCTGCACTCTGGGTAAAAAAAAAGATACACAGGAGAGTCAGGGTGGGGTGGACAGAGGTGTTAAAAACCATCGTGTAGCCATGAAGTGTGTGCATGTGTTTGCTGTGATTGCAACAAAAAGCAGGCCAGAACCAGGGGAGGGATGAAGCCAAAGAGGATTGTGGGGGATTTGTACTCATTTCCACTCATTTTTCACTTGAGGGAGGAATTAGAGGAACGGTTGAAAGAGTTTTTGCGGGATGCCGGGTCAGTTTAGAGTTTCTCTCTTCTGGCTTTGTGGTCAGCGCAGCTTCATGATGGTGCAACGGGGGTTTGGAATAACCTGTGGTTTGCAAATCATGTTGGTTCCTTTGTGATAAATGGAAAGATACGCTTGCCAAACTAATATTTTCTTGAGGCTGAGACTAGAGGGGGTTATTTAATACCTCCCAACACTACAAACACTATGATTAGGTGCAACTATGGTGAGTGCTGTGTGTCTGCATGGTCAGATATCTTTACTCAAGTCCTCACCACAACATTTGAGGTCCCATGATCTATGACAGCATTATGTTTGTTCAGGGCATCAGAGTATTAGGGCTATTGTTGGATTGGAGCAAAAAGACAGACTCTGGTCTCGTTTGAGATTGACGAAACTCCATCTGGGGAGATTTGAGCCTTTGCAGACAACTTACATGCACAAAAACCTAAATAACCTATATAATCTGATGGAGGACCCAAATGCAGCACTCGAGAACCAAGGAGTATTGATAAAATACTTTATTGGTAATAATACCAGAGCAGAGGGATACCAGCAGAACAGTAACAGCCGGATGATGTGCAGGCAAATGAACCAGAGGACAGCGGGCAGAAGGTGAGTCAGGGCCGGGCAGAGGGTCAGACAGCAGGCGAGGCGGGCAACGTAGGTACAGGCAGGGTCAGACAGCAGGCAGAAGGTGAGTCAGGGCCGGACAGAGGGTCAGACAGCGGGCGAGGCAGGATAGTCCAAGGACAGGCAGGATCGGGGATCAGGCAGGTCAGGGACAGGCAGGGTCGGAACCGGGCAATCTGGTAACAAATGCGTGAAAGACTAGCATGAAGGCAAAGTACGATCTGGCAACGGGTGTGTGTCTGGTGAGGGTTTAAATACTGGCAGTGTGACTGTGAGACTGACCGTTGAGCGGCCCGACCAAGCAAGGAGGCAGAGGAGGGGGGTCATAATATAACCCTCATGTGCACATAGTCACCAGCCTCAATATGACTGTCCTCCCTGAACACAGTCAGCAGCCACAAGGCTCTCACACACACTAGCTGTCCACTGACAGGGAAAACAGAGCCTAAATACACACACACTAATCAACCAACAAGACACAGGTGAGGGGGGAGGAGACAACACAGGGCCCCAGGTGAACACAATCAACAACACTGAAGCTACACAACCCGTAACGGAGGCCGAGATCTATGAGCCCAGAGATCACCTCCGTGACAGTGACTAATGGCAGTAGAGAAAGAGAGTGTGGTTAACAGGTGAGACGGGAATGATGGAGCAGACTGTGACAATAACCTTGTGACTGTTATTTTGTATATATTGATTGTTGTGCTTTTATATGTATAAATGTGTCTTTTGATTGTGTATATATATACATATTTGCATACATATTTTTATATATATTTGTTTTTGTATTCAGGATTGTGGGAAACGGTATTTCGATCTCTCTGTCTGTACACACAGACAATAATGTTGACTTTGACTTTGACTACAGGAAAGGGATAACCCCTAAAATCATAATATTATATATATTCTAACCTTGAATGGTCCCAAATACACTTTCTTAAATAAGTCATATGTAACCATGGTTTATTTAACTAAACAACACCTGTAACTAAGAGTGAAAAAGTGATGAGACGTAGAAGGAAGAGGAAGAGGAAGAAGCTGTGCAGTTGTCAGGGTTCATGGTCAGGGTCAGCAGGTTGAACAGTAATCAAGTTTTAACGTCAACTCCTCTGCGCAGCATCATCTACTCACACACACACACACGTATACATAAAGTCAGTACACAACTGCCTGTGCTCAGTAATCAGCATGTTCCACAATCACCAATCACTGTGGCCTTGCAATCACTGCAGCCAGTGAGATGATGGCTGAGCAGTGATGTCATCTGGTTGGCTAATAACAGGAAGTTTGCAGCGCAGAGGTCACGACCTTTACGAGTCTGTCTGTGCATCTAGTCTGGATTGTGTGGTGATGTTTTGTAGGGAAAGGGACATATGTGAGATACATGTTTGTAGCTCAAGTAGGGCTGAATAATCTCAGCTCCACCTAGTCTTTACAACTCTGCGCTTGTCATTATCAAACTGTTTCCTCACTTAACTTGCACATGTAGTTAAGGTAAACACAGGCTTTCAAAGAGACTTGAGATGTAACTTCATTTCTTTCTTTTATCTCCAATGAATTACGCTTAAAACATTAGTGGAGACAGTCTGTTACCGTAACTGTTTGAAAGCGTACACAAAGAACAATTACACTTACGGACAGTGACATTCTGGAGGTGTGCAATATCAACATTATATCAATATTGCATTTTTCAAATATCACGGTTGACGCAACGCCCCTACGTTCAATTGAAAAAGCCCTTTAGCAGCCCCAATAATTATGACATGACACACACACACACACACACACACACACACACACACACACTGAGAGGCTCATTAATCACCGTCAGACCTCCCTCCTCTCCTGTCACTCTCCTGTCGGTCACTCTCTCACTCTGTCCTTCACTTTCTGCTTTATTATCATCCGTCAAACTTGAACTCTTTGCTCTCTCTTCAGTCAAAGACACCCTGCTGATCAACGTCACATTCAGATATATCATTATTAACTTCAAAGTACACTTAGGTTGTTTCCAAATAATATGTAATACTGAGGTGAAGATCCACCGCTTTAATATAAAAGTGTTTTCGAACACTAATTGGAATATAATTATTACGTAATTATTGGAATTATTATTATCAGTTTGGTGACAATGAATGCACTGTTTAAACTTTATTACTGTGTGTGTGTGTGTGTGTGTGTGTGTGTGTGTGTGTGTGTGTGTGTGTGTGTGTGTGTGTGGCCTAGCATTACTATACTTGTGGGGACCTAAATCTGTTTACATAGTCACGTGTGGGGACTCACCTCCCTTATGGGGACAAAATGGAGGTCCCCATGAGGGGAATCATTAATTTTAGGGTGAAGACTTGGTTAGGGTTAGGGTAAGGCTAAGGGTTAGGTTAAGGTTTAGGGTAAGGGTAAGGTTAAGGGTAAGGGTTAGGGTTAGGCATGTGTTGGTTATGGTTAAGGTTAGGATAAGTCTCCAGGAAATGCATGTAAGTCAATGTAATGTCCCCTGAAGTGATGTATACATGGTGTGTGTGTGTGTGTGTGTGTGTGTGTGTGTGGGGGTGTGTGTGTGTGTGGGTGTGTGTGTGTGTGTGTGTGTGTGTGTGTGTGTGTGTGTGTGTGTGTGTTCTTCTTAATTGGCAAATAAACCTTTCTGAAAGTCTTCTTTCATCTGTTACTTCAAATGTTTCGGTGCAAGCTGTTCTTCACAATCGTGATCGTTAAAAAAAAAGAAATGAGGACAAATGGGGGCCGTTTCAAAAGGGACATGTCCACTGTGTCCCCAGAGTAAATGAGGCCTATGCTGTCACTCTGTTTCCAGGAACAGGAGCTTGGTGCAGATACATGCATAAAGAGTGACAGCTACAATGGTTAGGAGTGCGTAGCGCCACATAATAAGAGGCCTGGGTGTCACTGAGGGACAGACAGTTGTGATTAATGACTGTCTTTTGATCCGGCATGTCATGAAGACACTTGTTGTTGGCGCTGTATTCTCTGTATTCAGGAGTCAGGATAGACGTGGTTCTGTTTGACAGCTTCTCCTCCAGCAGCACCTTGCACCCCCCATCTGTCTGCCCTCCGAGATAATCTACAGGGTGCATGTCACTCACGTTGTGCTGTACATTGAATTAAACCAGCCACACATAATGATTGACAGATGGATCAGATGTGAATGTACACCAACAGCTACAACGTTGCATTACAATATGTAAGTGATGCGTCTCTGATAAAGGAGAATAACGTCTGGGGATAATATGTGTTTTCTTATCGTCGATAAATCTATTTAAAAGACCTGAAAAAATATTATAGATATTATAGAGCATTGCATTCACGGCCGGACGAGTCCACCAGAGGTACGCTCGTGATTCCTGTATGAGTACAATGATAAAAACCAATTGCTTGGCTTTTAACAAGTCTTTGTTTAAGTAAACTTGCATGTAAGCCATTGAAGCCATTCTGACAGATACACACACACACACACACACACACACACACACACACACACACACACACACACATACACACACACACACACACACACATACATACCCACACACACACACACCACACATACACACACATACACACACACACACACACACACACACACACACACACACACCACCATACATACCCCACACACACACACACACACACACACACACACACACACAGCACCACACACACATACAACAACACACACACACATCACACACACACACACACTAACCACACACATACCACACACACCACATACACCCACACATCACCCACCACACACACGACACACATACCCACACACACAACCACACACACACACTCTACCACACCACTCACAGACACTAACACCACACACCACACATACCCAGCAAACACACACCACACATACACACACACACCACACACACACCACACACACACACCACACACACACACACACACTACGCTTGTTGTTGCATCTGTTTTCCTCTCCCCCTCTGTCTTGAATTTAAATCAGGAAGTTGACGGGCTGACCCGCCATCATGTCCCGCCCCCCCACAATGCCAGCTGTCAATCACGATGACTAATGAGCAGTTGATTACATAATTGGCCCTCTAATGGTCAACTGGGGAGGACACGGGGACAGAAAGAGATGAACAACAGAGAGAGAGAGTGAGAGGAACAGAAGAAGGGAGAGACAAAGGCATGGGGGAGATAGTATTTCTGTAAGGGAATAAAAGGGGAGGGTAATGAGGCGGATAATGAGGCCGGGACGTCCCAGCGCAGCATGCAGACGAGAGATCAGAGATCTGGTTTCCACTCAAAACCGCTGGGGGTTTCCTGATGGAGGAAGGGAGAGAAAGGGAGGAGGGTCTGTGCATCCCAGAATTACTCTCCCTCCTCCTCCTCTTCCTCACATCTCCCCTCCCTTCCTCACATCTCCCCTCCCTTCCTCCTCCGTGGGTGTTGTTTTGACAGCTGACCTGTTTAATGCCAGCAGCTACTTGCGGCTATCCTTCATCGTCTTCACACTGGCACATTTCCCATAATGCACCTCAGGATTTTGACCCCTTCTTCATGGCTTTGGAAAGAGGATAATCACGTTTGAATTCACTTGTTCATCTCCTTCCTTAGACCTCAGTATGAAATCTGCTTCCTGCTCGATAATAGAAAGACATCCAGCTCATTTTCCACCAAATCGATCCTTTAATATTCATTGTTACCTCGTATAAACACACATTTTAAAGACATGAATTCCTTTATTAGATTTAACTCTATTGTTACAGAATGTGTTATTTTATATTTATCTGTAGTGAAACCCCAACGGTTTGTTTTTCAGTCTTTTCACTATTTTAAGGAGGCATTTTCTTATTAAAAAACACTCTTGAGCAGGGGTGTCAAACTCAAGGCCCGGGGGCCAAATCCGGCCCGTGACTTCATTTTCTGTGGCCCCACAAGAGCTTGGAAGGAATATAATATGTTTATTATACGGTTACATGCCGATTTACAGAAGCACGTTGCCCATAAACTACATGTCCCACAATGCATCTCAAATTGGACTTGTTTCTCAGAATCAGAATTGTTTTCTTCTAAATATTCCTATTTTCTTAGAATTTGCCTTTTTCTCAGAATCAGATTTTTTTTCAAAATGTCACTTATTCATTTTTTTGACTTTGACATCTTCTTCCAGAATTTGGCTTTTCTTTTAAAATAATTTTGTGACATTCTCACTGAAGAGACTTGCAATTATTTGCCCTAGACTTCTGCTTTCAGACGTAGTTAATTATGAAGTGATTACTCTTTCCGATAATAATCCAATGCAGAGGCAATAATGTAATATAATACATTATTTTATATATATTAAATATTTATATATGTATTTTTATATACACTGAACAAAAATATAAACTCAACACTTTTGTTTTTGCTCCCATTTTTCATGAGATGAACATGATCGAGTGGCCTGTGTTCGTCGTCGCCTGCCCATACCATAACCCCACCACCACCATGGGCCACTCAATTCACAACATTACCCTAACCCTACCCCTACCCCTCACACCAGATACTGACTGGTTTTCGGACCCCCCCAGACCCCCCCAATAAAGCAAAACTGCACGTTTCAGAGTGGCCTTTTATTGTGGCCAGCCTAAGGCACACCTGTGCAATAATCATGCTGTCTAATCAGCATCTTGATATGCCACACCTGTGAGGTGGGATGGATTATCTCGGCAAAGGAGAAGTGCTCACTATCACAGATTCTTTCAGATTTGTGAACAATATTTGAGAGAAATGGTTATTTTGTGTATATAGAACATGTTTTAGATCTTTGAGTTCATCTCATGAAATATGGGAGCAAAAACAAAAGTGTTGCGTTTATATTTTTGTTCAGTGTAGTAAAAAAAACGGCCCTTTGAGTGCAACCATGATGCTAATGTGGCCCGAGATGAAATTGAGTTTGACACCCCTGCTCGAGAGATTTGTTTCTCCAAGTAAATATTTTCTTATTCCCTGGTTTAAAACCAGATTTTTCTGGATCAGCTGAATTCTGGGAAATCTCTACCCCTAAAATGTTTTTAATAACTTGTTCCTTTTTGAGTAGAGTTGAGTTGAGATGGGCCAAAACACAATAAGATAAAGCGTGAAAGACCTTCTTAAGATATGTTCTCAAAGTGTGAGCATATCATTGGTTTTATTGTGTTACTTTGACGTAAATGCCTTTTTTGATGCCGTGTTTTAACCCTTACTTTGTCAATGCTTTCCTATGTGGACGTTTAAAGAATATTTGCAGATCCACCGTGGTGCTGCACCTCGGACATGAACAGCAGGATGCTATTAATGACGTTCAGATAAGATTCCTCTTCCTCTGCAACGAGCTCCTCCACCCGACTCCCACTCAGAGCTCCTCAGGGGGATCATCATCTCCTCAGGACTACTTTCATTACTACTCAATCTCTCTTGTTGCTAACGCTCGTGTCCACTGACTGATCATGTCCATAAAGTTCATCCTGCTTATAGTGATGAGGATCTGCCAGAACATGGGAACCAACGTGGGAGGAAATACTGAGACCAAATGTTCTTTTTTGGAAGTTATTAAAACAAGATCACAATAAAAGTTAACCACAACTAAAGCGTAATCCTTCTGAGCGATCAGAATAACTCCTAAACACAGGCAGGAAAAGGCGAGTTCCAGGAGGAGAGATGACAAGAGCGCAGAGGAAGGGAACTTCACGGTTTTATTTTCTTATGCAATCCTGAGCTCCTGCCAAGTGATCTGTTTGGCCACACTATCCTCCGCACTGAGCTTTATTTGACTTTATTAAATGTTATTTATCCAGCGAGGGTCCACTCAGCAGGTTTGTTCCATTCCACCCCACGTCCTCCTGCTTTCGCACTCACACGGTTTCTCACATTTACACCTGGAGCACCCACTGTGAAGAGAACTGGAAACATCGTAGGTTATATGTGTCTAGTCAGAATATGTTTCTGCACCTGATATAAGACATAATAACTTCAGAAGTAACACTGCAGTGAGATATCGGGTCTTGTTTTTAGACAATGCATCCTCTTGTTTTGAGTTGTATCTCAGATGAAACACTTATTGTTATCTAATGTACTTATTGTAAGTCGCTTTGGATAAAAGCGTCAGCTAAATGCAATGTCATGTAATGTAATATATTTATTAGAAGATCACCAACTAACACATTTGAGCATTTGCGGCTTATATTGTTACAACATCTCCTGATTATAGTCAAATATAGTTCAAAATGAGTTCTCATAGCTAATTACAAGATCTTATTTACCAAGCTAATTCTCACTTGTTCTATTGGCAGATTTTTGTACTTATTTCAAGTGAAAATGGCTTGTTTTCAATATTGTTTAACTTGTTTTTGGAGCAGCATTTTCCAGTGTTCATTCCTATGATAGTTGCTCAGTGGAGCATGAATACAAAACGGACTGACTCTTGGGTGCGAAGATATCTGGATCTTCTCTGGATTTTGCATGAACCCCTGCGTTTTCCTTAAAACCCCTCCGACAATCTGCTTCGTCACAACAGCTTCACGTCCTCTAGATTTTTCTTTTAGCCATTTCACAAATGTAAGACCGAATGACCTAAATAAGTGTTCGTACTGGATTGTTGTTTTACCTAAAAAATGAATTATCGGCTGATTTACAGACGTCTGTTTCTCAATGTAAGTCAATAGGGAAAAGTGTTTTTAGGCCCAATCGCATCCCACCAAAGGCAAAACCAATTTTCCCTTTGACTTAAAAGTTAATGCTAATTTGCGTTAAGGCACTATTTATTTGGTACGTAAATGCCATATTTCTAAATCAGCCCAGATATCAATTTGATGTGTGAGGCAATCTACCAAAATGTCAAGTTAACTGTGCCCGTTATCTGCCTCCTTATGGTGTGTTTAATTTTTTTTTCACTTTCATAATAACATTGAAAGTCAATGCAAAGACCCAAAAAATGCAACGTAAATTAGGCAAGTTTGCGTCAAAATGTGTTTGTCACGTAAATGATATATTTCTCTCTTAATCCCAAATCCATCCATCCATCCATCTTCTCCCGCTTATCCGTGGTCGGGTCGCGGGGGTATAGTTCCAGCAGAGAGCCCCAAACGTCCCTTTCCCTGGCGACATCAACCAGCTCTGACTGGGGGGTCCCAAGGCGCTCCCAGGCCAGCGAAGAGATATAATCCCTCCACCTGGTCCTAGGTCTACCCCTTGGTCTCTTCCTAGCTGGACGTGCCTGGAACACCTCCCTAGGGAGGCGCCCAGGTGGCATCCTAACTAGGTGCCCGAACCACCTCAACTGGCTCCTTTCGACGCGAAGGAGGAGCGGTTCAACTCCGAGTCCCTCCCTGATGACCGAACTTCTCACCTTATCCCTAAGGGAGACACCAGCCACCCTGCGGAGAAAACCCATCTTGGCCGCTTGTATCCCAAATGTCTTATTTAATGTGTGAGGTAATGTTAACCCAATTGAGGGTTAACTGTGCCAGTAGTATATCCTTATGGTGCGTTTACAATAACTTCAAGTCAATGCAAAGACACAAACATTTGACTTGAATGCTGCCAATCTGCATCAAGGCACTACACTCTTTGTTACTGTACATGAATCCCATATTTCTAACACAAATGTCTAATAGAAATGAGGGTAAACTGTGCCAGTAGCCGCTGGGGGGACAAGCTTCAGCTCTGGTTTAATCATTATGAGCTTTGTTTGTAAAGTCGTATTTGATTCAGAAATTGACCTTATTTCCACGGACAACATTAAGTGTACATAATACTCACAAATCAGATTGTTCCGCCATAATATGCATAAAGTAGCTTGTTTTTCCTAAACCTACCGTCCTCAGCACATGCTGCCTTTTTGTGTTGTTATGTGTTCCCATAATCACAGCCCTCTTTAAAGGCTTAGGCTGTATACTTTAATAATTCATAGGCTCTTTGGGGGACTGTGTAGCTGGCAGCCGAACCCAAACACAATACATAATAACTGCTAACAAAACACAGGAAGACAAACTGCAATCAACAATGGAAAGAGAAGTTTAGAGGCTGATTGAGGGAGGAAGTGGAGGGTAATTGAACAAAATGTATTCCGGCAGTCACATGTGGAACAATTACTCCTGGAGGAGGTTATAGGGGAATGCCAATGGAAGTAATGTGAAGCTGTATCTCAATGATAACCTTTAACCTTCTCAACATGGGAAGAATGAGGGTTGTTCGTCAATGCTATTGGACATCGATCGTATTGTAGTTCATTGTGGAATATTGGTATCCACTACAATTCAAAACTGTCCAACAAATATTACAGGCAAACTAAGTTTACCTAACTTTTTGTATTACTGTATTTTAATTATAAATGTACTTTCTGTCATACTTTAACTGAGTGGAATATATGTTGTTAGCGTTATTGTGTTCATGGTTCTTGAATTAAATGTGTTTTTTTGTGTTAGTCTTGAACTTTAGGGGCATCCTGTGTATGACACATCATGGGCACGGGAAGGGGGGGTGCTGAGGGGGCTGCAGCACCCCCATCTGCGGCGCACCTACAGAGTGCACGCCACAGTTTGACCGCTGCGAGACACTACTAGCACCCTCCACCCCCGCCGCACCCCCAACTCTGACTGACTTCCCGCTTCCCTGAGTGCCATACAAATAAAGTTTTATTATTATTATAAAGTAAAGCAGATATCCTTAATCCTCTTTTTCCATGTCATACCATACAAAGCCACAACAAATGCAAGGCATATAATATATAAAACAATGTCCAAAGGTTTCTTTGTAAGCTTTAGAGGGTTTTCTGTAATATAACACACTTGACTATTCATTGTGATTAGTGCCACAGGAAAATGCTTACAGAACTATAAAATAAATTATAGTTTAGTGTAACGTGTATATTGATGTGTGGAGACGGTGGTGAGGGTAGATCATGGCTGTATTTTTCTCTGAGAGCAAGTGCATGAACTGACTTGACGTTCATGTGGTTTGCATCCAGGAGGAGCCAGTACTGCAACCTCAAGAAGAAGAACCACATGAAGAAGAAGAAGAAGAAGAAGAAGAAGAAGAAGAAGAAGAAGAAGAAGAAGAAGAAGAAGAAGAAGAACATGGTGGAGAAACAACAGCACACCTGAGGAAGTACACATGAAGGCCTTGGGTGTTTCTCAATCTCGAGGAAGGCTGCTCCAGAGCCACTATTTCAAGCACACTACGTCATCGAGTGCCGCCGAAGGACTGTTCCAATGTCCATCATACTTGGAATTCTACCGAGGCCGGCGTACTTCTTTTAGAGAAATTTCGAGGCTGCACATGTGTAGACTCCGGTCTTAAAATCCCCACAATGCTTTGCGCACGGACCAATTTCCCCAAATCTGTGGCGGAAAATGTAAGGCTCTCATATGACGCACACCTGCACACTTGCTCGCCTGTTCCACTCTTCGTTTCCCGAATGCCAGGAAGGATTCTTGCCTCGCTTCTGAAGCAAGTGACTCGGAAGACATGTGCTACCAAGCAAGCGTACTCGACATTGAGAAACACCCCTTGTTTGATGAGCCCCAAAAATCCCATGTGCAGTGTTCCTGGAACCACTTCAGTCTTTGGATACATGAGGATAAACCGAGCAACCAATCAGGTAAGATTGATGTTGTTCTCTTCTTCTTTGTTGGTGTTGGCTTGCTGCAATGTGTTTTAGTACATCTTTGAAATGGCAATTTGTTCCATGAGTTTAAGAGAGTTGGTCTTTAACATCCACTCCTGCAAACACAGCTCCCTCAGGCTCAGCTGCTTTTGCTATTATTCCTCAGCAGAGCCTCACATTACCAGGCTCTGTAATATTATGAGATGATGCAATGAGATGAAAGACTTCTGCCGAATGGTCTTTCCATCGGGTAGCATCTGCTAGCATAAACACTTGTGCATGTGAGAGTGCTCGTCCCACCTCTCCCACTCCATGACTTGAGTTTCACAACTCTAGGACCTCATCTCTCGGCGCAAAACTAAAAACCAGAGACTTAAAGTTTGGCAAATCTTCCTTTTATTGCTGTTTTTATTCCCACTCTCATCTTCCGCCCCACACCTTTGTCTCTACTTCCTCTTTGAGTTGTTGTGTCTGCCCGGCAGCTTTCCTTCGCTGTTCTGCTTCATGTCTTCATACCTAAATCTCCCTTGTGCTATGTCCTATTAGTGAAAATGAGACGGAGGAATGCTGCGTTTCCCCCAGACATCCTATCAATTACCGTGATGGAAAGCTATGATGATATGTTTGACTGCATCTGGAGACTCTCTGCACTAACTTCAGAAAGCACACACTGTTTTTGTCCTGCTTCTGTCCACATTAAACATGATCAGTGTTCTGGATGACATATTTTATAGTATAGAAACACAAGATGTTGGGAGAAAAAGATCAAATGTAAACCTCATAAGGTTAGCTAAGGTTGTCTCTATTATCTATTCAGCTAGTTCTTTCGATAACCGGCATATTTTTCGCTAAAGGGACACTCTTAAAGGTGGGGTCATTCACTTCAGAAACACTTGTTGTTATATTCCATGGAATGCTCTTAACATCCCGATAGCAATGAATACATGAAATGCTTTGACAATAAATACATTAAAAAAATATCATCAGTGGAAGCCGTGGCGCTGTAAAAAGCTTTAACCAGTTACTTTAGCCGGGCCCGGCTAAAGTAACTGGATGGCCTACCTGCCTGTCAGCCTTCCATCTGGGCACAAACTGAACTCGTGCCCTCATTGGTCATGTGCGCGTTCGTGTGTGTTGGGGGAGGGGCTCTGTAGGAAGGGGCAGATTTTTTTCAGCTGCGTACTTTCAAATTCTAGCGCACTCGAGCTGGTGTCTCCATTCTCTTACCTACCCTACCTTTAAGTCACCTTTGTATGTGCAGTCATCTGTTAGTTGATGTTATTGACTTTGATTATTTGAAGCCAATAAAAGTCACTCATTAATACAGAAAACTACCGATCGAGGCAACAGTCGATCTGAAATATTGAATTAACATTTTTTTCAATGGAGTCTGGTGGCTTTAGCGAGGGTATAGATAACAGCTGATATTAAGGATGATATTTTTAATATAGGGTACTGTGCCTGAGGTGTGTTTTTCTGCTGCTTACCTTACCTCACTTTACTGTAGGTCATACACAGTCTATGGATCTCATACAACTCCACTTTAAAACATATTAATTGTGCCTTTAAATAGTTATAGTTATGATACTGCTATTTTTTGCTACAATACTGTTATTTTTTGCAATTTTTTTACTTTATTTTGTAATCTTATTGTAGTTTTCTATCTGTGTTTTTAATCTTTGTGTTATTTTATGTATGAACCACAACACCAAGTACAATTCCTCGTATGTGTTAACTGGTGATAAACCTGTTTCTGATTCTAATTAAAGACACATGAGAGTATTGAACAAATTATTTCACAGTTTTTGCCTTTATTGAAATGTTTAAACTGAGGCTAACTATCCAAATCAATTGCCTTTATGTGAACCCTGCAACCAATATCATTTATATATATTATCCAGGAATCTTGTCTGCAGATGACCTGGCCGTGCTCCCAGTATTACAAGTCTCTCTAGCATGTGTTTAGTTAATCAGCTTGTGTGTGTGTGTGTGTGTGTGTGTGTGTGTGTGTGTGTGTGTGTGTGTGTGTGTGTGTGCGTGTGTTTGTGTGTGTGTGCTGCAGGGTCATCCTGCTGTAAATCATGACTCTGCGATCAGTGATGAGCCCTTTTTTAAGGCTGCAGGGATAAAGCCGAGGTGTGTGTGTGTGTGTGTGTGTGTGTGTGTGTGTGTGTGTGTGTGTGTGTGTGTGTGTGTGTGTGTGTGTGTGTGTGTGTGTGACAGAAAACCGCTGAGTGCTGCCAGATACGGCTGATGAAATCATAAAGATCGCTCGTATCCAACAGATGTGCATGTGTCCTGGATGCATGAAAACATTTGTACAAGGAATATGACACACACACACACACACACACACACACACACACACACACACACACACACACACTCCTGCTCTTTGCTTTTTCCCCCTTCCAATATCTGGTTTCTTAGATCTGCTCTTGTCAATACTTTTACGTTAACAATGCTTAACTTTACACACGATCTAGTTCCCCTTAAAAGAGATTATCGTCTTTCTACTTGTTGTTTTGGTTTTAAGGACTGCATCTTTACTGGTTTGGTTCTTTTTAATCCCACTGTATTTGAAATGCTCACGGCAAATGGCAAACAGACAATGTTAGCAACTAGCTAGCGAACATAGAGGAGAATTAAGCAACTAAACGGCAACCTAACTTGTGATAAGAGTGGATTGCTTGGTTGAGTTTGTGAATCTGTGGACAGATGTGTGTTACCAAGATACATCGGAAACCATACATGTCACAACATTTGACAGGTGTGTTGAGATTAAATGACGTTGGGGTTTGAAGATGTGGTCTGAGCAATCCAGAAGGAAGAGGGTAGAAAGTGTTTGGGGGAAACATTTGGTTTGTTGTCCATGTGTATTTATTGGAAATACTTTCTACCATTTCTTTGTTGGACGCGCTATCTCTGCAGCTCCTCGATACTTCATCAAAAGTGGTAACCTTGAACAAAGACTGTGCTTCCTGCAATTTGAATATTGCACTATAACATTTCGATGAATCCCTGACAGAACTCAGAAAACCCAGAGTGACTTCAGAACCTCGTTATCCACAAATCCGAATCCTGCTTTCTGCTAAATGAACAGTTGTTTTCACAACTTTTGTTTCTACTGTTAATTTGCCTGTTCAGAACAGCTGGTACCCCCCCCCCCCCCCATCTTCACGGGACGACCCCCCCCCCCCCACACACACACACACACTCTCCCCTCCTCTACATCTGGCTGCGTTGTGTTGAACCTCCCATCTCGGAGGACAGTTAATCCGGGTGATGGATCCGCGGTGTCACCCTGCACAACCCGGACTATCTGTTACAGCGCCGGGCGGTTCATGTGGTCGCTCGGTACGTACGGGAGAGCTGGTTCTGAGTGTGTGTGTGTGTGTGTGTGTGTGTGTGTGTGTGTGTGTGTGTGTGTGTGTGTGTGTGGTCTAGCATTACTATACTTGTGGGGACCTACATCTGTTTACATAGTCACGTGTGGGGACTGGCTTCCCTTATGGGGACAAATTGGAGGTCACCATGAGGGGAATCATTCATTTTAGGGTGAAGATTTGGTTAGGGTTAGGGTTAGGCATGTGTTGGTTATGGTTAAGGTTAGGATAAGTCTCCAGGAAATGCATGTAAGTCAATGTAATGTCCCCTGAAGTGATGTATACATGGTATGTGTGTGTGTGTGTGTGTGTGTGTGTCTGTGTGTGTCTCTGTGTGTGTGTGTGTGTGTGTGTGTGTGTGTTCCTTGGTTAGCATGTTGGGTCGGTGTGTGTGAGGTGAGTGGGAGTTTTGGAGGAGCTGTGACTGGAAAGGGAAATTATTGGTGGGAGTATAAAAACGAACAGTGGAGAAGATAAAGGAGGGCAGAGTTGAGAGAGACAGATGGAGGGAGGCAGAGCTCGGAGATACAAAAAAAAAAGACAGCAGGAGAGGTAAAATATAGAAATGTGTTACACCTCTATTATTTACTATTTTCTGCAGTGTTACAAGAGTCTTAAAACTCCTCTGGGACTCTGTTATTGCAGGATCTAGGCTTGAATTCAAATAGTTGAAAATGCAAGCCAAGGCACATTTTTACCATTTTCAATTGTTGTATTATCAAACACACACATTGCATCCTACTGTACCTAACTATGTCACAATAGCTGGTCATTTATTTTTGTTATTCTGCTGATATTCTCCATATTAATCATTTAGTCTTTAGTGGAAAATAAAAGGACGATGTTTTCAAAGTGTTTGAGACGGTTCGAACTCCAAATATATTCAATTTAAAGCCAAATAATCATCATATTATCACATATTCAGAAAATGAAACTAGAGAATATTTGATATTTCTCTTAAGAAATTGCTTAAACCTACTGTACTAACATTTTACATAAGACATCACAAACTGACAAGCGGGCTTTAACCATTAATTGATCACTAACAATAGTTACCAATTCCTTTTCCAACAAAGGATTACGTGATGGATTTGGCTCCAATATCCGTGATCATAAGTGTGCTTCAGTTGGTGTTTGGGATTGTTTGTGCGTCTAGGAAAGGAAGTAGGAAACGGCTCGTAGAGATGTATCAGGCCTGACCAGTTCTCATGTCCCAGAGGAGCTCATAAAGCTGACTTCCTCCCTAAATCACTATGAGAGGTTCAAGACCCCCAGAAGAAAACCCAGGACCCCATAAAGCTGCTGACCAGTGGGGATGAGAGAGATGCAGTCATGTGATCAGAGAAAGGTTTGGAAAGTCAACGTTCAGGGATTATATACAGTAGCTGGACAACTGTCTCTGTTGTTGGAAACTTTCCTATGGTCTTATTTAACGATGTGATCACATGACTCCTGATGTTACTGCAGATCTGCTGTAAGCTAGCTAGCTAACGTAGCTAATAGTCATTTCAAATATACTGACATTACTTTACATGTTACTTGTTGGGTGTAACTTTGGTTTGAGAAGTCACAAAACAGGGGGTCCTCCGCAATGAAACATTGTTCTCAATTTAATTCCATTTCCTGCCTTCCTACAAATATATTAGGGACTATGGTGTTAACTAATCCAAGAAGAATGTGTAGTGTATATAATGAGGAGAAGATTTTTGTATTTAAATTGAAGTTAAGCATCAATCTGGTGCACTTTGAGAGCAACAGAGATGTATGGATACAGCTCTCAACACTATGAAACAGAACTGTATATATTTCAATACTCCAAAAACCATTAGAATATGCTCACAACCAATAACACATAATTGATAAACTCCTCTCTCCTATCTTAAACGTACCTAGTCTGCATTCTTTCTTTTTATGTATGCATATTTTACTAATCACTCCCCTTTTAAACTGTGTTTTTTTTACTGACATTGGAATGATTTCTTAACTTATATTAAATAGATGGAAATATTTGTTTAGACCAAACCGTTTCATTTCATTTCAAACCTTTATTTACCCAGGTGTATCCCATTGAGATCATTGATCTCTTTTTCAAGGGAGACCTGGTTTGAGACCCACTGAGATAACTTAGACTAAAGTTCACAATCTAATCACTCAGCGAGTCCTTCACCTCACCTAAACTGACATTATCTCAACCTCTCAGTCCGACAGGAGAGAGCTCTCCCTCTCCTTATTGTTGAAACAGCTTCTAATCTCTCTCTCACAAAATCACACACACAGACGCTCCTCCGTGACGATGAGCGCTTGCGTAAAAAAATAATAATACACACATTTGAAAAGTGGGGGGGACATGTCCCCCCTGTCCCCAGTGAAAACTACTGTTTCTTCATTTGTATGCTTTATGGCACATTTGAGTTTTCATATTTACATCGTTTTCATAAGTGCACTCAATCAATCAATGTTTATTTATATAGCCCAATATCACAAATGTTACATTTGTCTCAGTGGACTTCACAGTTTGTACGGAATATCATTTCATTACATTACATTACATTTAGCTGACGCTTTTATCCAAAGCGACTTACAGTAAGTGCGTTCGACCAACAAAATACAACCTTGAAGAAAACAGAATCATATAAGTACATCAGGTTTCATAGAGCAAAAACATTTCAAGTGCTACTCAACTGGCTTTAGGTAAGCCAGTCCTTTATTAGTATATAAGTGCTTTGTTAATAGTTCTATCGCTCGAAGTGGAGTCGAAAGAGATGAGTTTTCAGTCTGGAAGATGTGCAAGCTATCTGCTGTCCTGATGTCAATGGGGAGCTCATTCCACCATCTTGGAGCCAGGATAGCAAACCCACGTGTTTCTGCTGATGGGAACTTGGGTCCCCTTCGCAGCGAGGGTGCAGCGAGTCATTTGGTTGATGCAGAGCGTAGTGCACGTGCTGGGGTGTACGGTTTAACCATGTCGTGGATGTAGGAAGCAGCATGGTAAGCAAGCACCAGTGTCTTGAAGTGGATTCTAGCAGTTACCGGAAGCCAGAATATATATCAGTATGACAATACGACACCCTCTGTCCATAGAACCTCTGTCCTTAGACCCTCTGTCCATAGAACCTCTGTCCGTAGACCCTCTGTCCTTAGACCCTCTGTCCTTAGATCCTCTGTCCTTAGACCCTCTGTCCTTATACCCTCTGTCCTTAGACCCTCTGTCCTTAGATCCTCTGTCCTTAGAACCCTCTGTCCTTAGACCCTCTGTCCTTAGAATTCCGTCTGTCCCTTAGATCCTCTGGTCCTTAGAACCTCTGTCACGTAGGACCCTCTGTCCTTAGAATCCCTCTGGTCCTTAGATCCTCCTGTCCGATAGAACCCTCTGTCCTTGAGATCCTCTGTCCGTAGACCCTCTGATCCTATACCTCGGTCCCTATAGACCCTCTGTCCCTTAGATCCTCTGTCCTTAGATCCTCTGTCCTTAGATCCTCTGCCGTAGACCCTCTGTCCTTAGATCCATCTGTCCGTAGATCCTCTGTCCTTAGAACCCCTCTCGTCCTTAGACCCCTCTGTCCGTTAAGATCCTCTGTCCTGTAGATCCTCTGGTCCTTAGAACACCTCTGTCCTTAGAACCATCTGCTCCTTAGATCCTCGTCCTTAGACCCTCTGTCCTTAGACCCTCTATCCTTATACCCTCTGTCCTTACACCCTCTGTCCTTAGACCCTCTGTCCTTAGACCCTCTGTCCTTAGACCTCTGTCCTTAGACCTCTGTCCTTAGACCCTCTGTCCTTAGACCCTCTGTCCTTAGACCCTCTGTCCTTAGACCTCTGTCCTTAGACCCTCTGTCCTCAGACCCTCTGTCCTTAGACCCTCTGTCCTCAGACCCTCTGTCCTTAGACCCTCTGTCCTTAGACCCTCTGTCCTTAGACCCTCTGTCCTTAGACCCTCTGTCTTAGACCCTCTGTCCTTAGACCCTCTGTCCTTAGACCCTCTGTCCTTAGATCCTCTGTCCTTAGACCTCTGTCCTTAGACCCTCTGTCCTTAGACCCTCTGTCCTTAGACCCTCTGTCCTTAGACCCTCTGTCCTTAGACCCTCTGTCCTTAGACCCTCACATCGTACAAAGAAACACTTCCGGAGAAAACCCACAGTTTAAAGGGAACATGGGAGAAACCTCAGGGAGAGCAACAGAGGAGGGATCCCTCTCCCAGGACGGACAGACGTGCAATAGATGCCGTGTGTAAATTGAAAAGATAATACATTTACAACATAGGTAGACCAAATGTTTGGAAATGCATGTGTCTATGTGCACTGCGTTTTTCATAATGGAAAGCCATGGTTGTAAAAAGAGATCCGCGTTTGCACGAGTCGGCCACAATATTTGATCAAACCTTTGTACTCCTACTTAAAAGTTGAGGTATTTTAATCTGTGGTTTATCTTAATACTTCTTTCACCACTGCTTCCATTTAGTCAGCAATGGACATTGTTTATTCACAGTAAATATGACACCCAACCACAATAACTGCGTCTGTTCACCCCCAGTTGTTCAGTTCACAGATGCTTGTTTCCACCGGAGACCCTCAGACCCCCAACTCTGTGAAAGTGTAGTAAAAACTTCCAGGCTGGCTTTTCCACATTGATGCACAGATTCCGCTGCCATCAGAAGTGTTTTTTGGGAGGGCCAGGACGTTTTTAAAGGGAGGTCACACACACACACACACACACACACACACACACACACACACACACACACACACACACACACACACACACACACACACACACACACACACACACACACACACACACACACACACACACACACACACAGTATAGACACACACACACACTCACACTCACACATACACAAACACACACATACACACATTTATATATAGACACACACATACACACACACACACACACGCGCACACACACACACATACATACAGTATAGACACACACACACACACACACACACACATACATACATACAGTATAGACACACACACACACACACACACACACACACTCACACTCACACACACACACACACACACACACACACACACACCACACACACATACATACAGTATAGACACACACACACACACACACACACACATACATACAGTATAGACACACACACACACACACACACACACACACACACACACACACACACACACACACACACACACACACAAGAGGTTAAATAGACATGTAGGTGTTTATTCTTCATTTTTTAGTATCCGTGTTCATAAACCCCTCGTGGCTTCGCACTGGCGTATGTTTGGACTTCAGTATATCAGAATCATAAAAAGTCAAAGCAGCCCTAGAGCACCATAAAGCCCCCTCTTACAGTACATATATCGTTGCCCCCAGCTACCTGAGTGAAAAACAATGCAGCAGCTCTCCATTGTTTTTAATAATGAGTTGATTTTCAGGCTTTTAATTTTCCCCATGTTGAAGCAATGCAATTAAAGTCATTGTTTCATTAAAGCATGTTGCCTGTGAGCAGGAGTTATAAACACAGCAACAGTACGGGGCACACTGCTTTGTGTGACACACACACACACACACACACACACACACACACACACACACACACACACACACACACACACACACACACACACACACACACACACACACACACACACAACACACACACACACACACACACACACACACACACACACAGTTTTAGGTCTTAAAGCCCAATTAGAGCCCAATCCCAATGTTCCTGCGTGCTTGTCAACAATCTCTCCCAAGTAGATTTTTAACTAATTTTATTTTATGCTTTCTTACAACTGTCCTTTTTCCAGAGTCGACATATTCTCGTTTTGTTTTCCCTCTCTTTCTGTCTCCAGGACATGCTCTCGGTCTCTAACCCTCGTCTGTCTTTGTGCAGTATTTTCTATTTGAAAAGACCACCCATGGGTTCAGGAGGGGGCAGATTCTCTGGGAGGAATCGGTTTAGAATATTAATTGGTTTTTTTCTTGGGCAAAAAACTGCCAAAATGAACACTTTCATTGAAGTCCCTGCTCTGCATAGGAACACTGCTAATCGGTGAATGCATGCCAGGCTGATGTGTGGTTCAAACCAAGCTAGCATAGCGCTACTGTTCAACTAGCTTCTGTAATGCAATCATTTTGCATCTGTCTTTTAACATTTAAAAGTTATCAAGGTTTCAGACAAATATTTTAATAGGAATGAGGGTTTTTGAACAAAATAAACAAAAGTTAGCTTGTCAGCGCTTTTTTGTGTGCAAATGATTAGGCGTGTTCGGGTGAAGAAGACTCTTATTGTCCCAGAAATTGAGATACACGTTATTATTCTAATTATACGACTTTTTGTCATATATATATATAATGATGATAATGCATTATAATGCAAGTTCGCCTTTTCAAAGAACAATACACTCTTAATTCTTAGAAATACTCACAACTGGAATGAGGAAAACATCTGAAAATAATTAAACTAAAATAAGATAAAACCACACAACCAAGTCAATACAATGTAGTCCTTGTAGCATCTGGCTGTGTGCAGACATCGCAAACAAAGTCTTATAATAGTGGAGCAAAAAGTCCATGTTATTACCGTGACAGTACGTATTATGTGTCTTTACAAATAGATTACATTTGAAGAATTCAATAAACTAAATAAACGTTCTTGTTTTTTTCCCGAACAATATTCCCAGCCTCATTTACATATGCCATAGTGATAATAACAATGCAATATAATGCAAGTATATCCTTTCAAAGTGCAATGAACTGCTGTGTCCTTTTCAAAATCTGATATTTCGGGAATCAACGTATCTAAAACAACATTAGCTGGGTTTTTCAGAGTAGTATTCTTAGACTTCACCCGACACCAGGCCATGTTATTGCATCTTCAGTGACCTCAGAGATGGCGGAGATAAAGCTCTCTTCCCGACATCACGGTTTCTCCGTCATGCTCCGTCTCTCAGACCCTCTCTCGGCTCCAACAATAGCGCCGTCCTTAATTGTCACCCGTATCAAAACCTCTAACGGACTGAGGGTATCGGATGTTAATCAATGTCGCTCTCAGCCTCTGACGTCACACACACATGCCTCTTTGATTAGTTCTGGTTCAGGTCCAGCTGACCCGCATTGTCACCCGTGATCAGCGTCCCACAAATGGCTGTAACGGGACAAACATTGTTCATTAAGAGTTTGCGGGGTTGTAAATTAGAAGTATGTGATGTGGGGAGGGGGCTGCCTTCCTGTCTGGAGCCTGGAATTCTTCAGCATTATCATTATAAAGTGCTTTAGATTGAAAACACTGAAATATAACTCCACATGTTTTTGTTTTTTTAACCAGTGATAGTAGAGGATTGTGTATTCTCTTACTGATATAACCTACAGAAAACGATTGTGGTAGGCCAACTTAAGGCTTTTATAAATGTTTTTCTTTCATTCGTATTATAGTTTTGGGGGGAAAGTAATGAATGCAAGGATTTGAGTAATGTATCTTCAAGCTCAATTCATGGTTAAGTCTTGTTTGCTTAAGGAAAATCATGGATTAATATTTAAAGCAAGCAAGAATGTTCCGTTTCACTGTCGACTTTTCAATATTAAAGTGTTTCGAGTTGTTTAATTATTTTAATTTGTTCATGGAATGAATACCTATAGTGATAATTAAATGTTATACAATGATTTTTACAGTCTGGTACCTGAAAAAGGTTAAATGGCACTGATGGAACCAAATACCCAAATGTGCCCAAAGCTTATCCGCTTGGACTTTCTTTTGCTAAATCTCTCTAAAAATGTCCATTCTCACTTGTTTTGCCTCAATCTTAATACAGGGTACTTATTATATGTTATACTTTGGAATCCTAAATCTTTTAGGCTACCAACCCATCATTCAAGGGTGGTTTTCACTATAAGTAATGGGTTTTATTTGGGCGGAGACAAGAATTTACACTTTTTGACTATGTTCCATCTGGATTTACTCTGACACTGAAACATCTTTATTGATTCTGACACTTCTACATCCAACTCACAGATGTGACCTTGCTTTGATAAAAGAAATTATTCATATAACCCTTTTAGAAGTTAAGTTATAGTCCTTTGTTCTGGGCATGTCATTTTCGATCCTGAAACCTGAAAAACAGGCTTGGGGCTTAAGAGGTTAAACAAGACAAAAAACAGTTGCCGATATTTTAGGAAATAAAATGACATGCGTTGACGGTGAATGTTAACAAATAGCTTCCGTACGAATATCATATTATTGTTAATATGATTATGCACCACTTTCCACCTTCTTCTCCAGTAGGACTCAGATGAGGGTGCTGTACTTTTCCTTTTCCTTATACATGTGATGTTTTGTTGTTGTTTTGTTTCTTTCCGTTAACCGTCAAGTGGGAAATAAGTATTTGTTGTGTTTCTCTTAGTATCCTAAGATACTGTTATGTTTGGCTGTGAACAAAAAAAATGATTATGAAGGGCAGACCATAGGGTTACATAAGATTGTGTTATTCTCCCTGCTCCTTTTCGCTCAATGGTGTGTTTGTAGAGACATGTTTTGTTGGCCATTATTGTACATTTGGTTTTGCGTACCATGAGCGGGACAAATAAAAATGAAATGAAATATCTTCACTTGTTCTTCAAAAACGAGCTCGCTTGGCCACTTTCTAACAAAACCAGTTTGCAAATCGTTCTTTTATTGCTCTTGCAAAGTGTTCATATTGTTACGGTGTGTGCCGGAAGCAGGACCCAAATGCAGATTAAAGTGTCAAAAATATTTCCTTTATTTCAAGACTAAAATATAAACTAAGACCGAACAGAACACTCACCGAAGACCAGGTCATGACACAAGACGAACCGACAAAGACAGACAGAAAAAACACAACTTAAATACACACAAGACTAATTATACAAACAAGACACAGGTGAGGAGGGAGGAGAAAACACAGGGGCACCAGGTGAACACAATCGGGTAATCAGACACACCAGGGAAACTAACGACAGGGAACCACAGACAGATTTAAAACAAAACACAACGCAGACAGAAACAGGCAAGACAGGAGGTGAAGACCTTTCAAAATAAAACATGAAACAAAAGACAGAAAAAGACAAAGTACAACACAGACAGATCTTGACACAAACACAACTTCAAAGCAGACCGATTTCTTCAAGAGCATAGTTGGATTTAGTTCTCCCGTTTTCTTTGCATTTCCTCTCTGATTCTTGCGTCCACAGGTGAGAAACGTTGACTTCGCGGTGCTCGCAGTATATTAAATGAATTGTTGTGACGTGGTCTGTCTGCTTGGCTGTCATCTGTGAAACATGTCATCTGTCCTGAGCTACCACTTCTCCGGGTCTTGTGAGCGCTGCAGAGACTGATGGCTTTCTCAGATGTGACCGTGTGCTTCTGGCTCCTGACCGCAGTCAACCAACCCACTCGCCACCTTCTGAATCCTGCCATCTGTCTTTCTCTCAGTGAGCGTAGCTTTCTTCTCATACTCCATCTCTCTTTCAGTTCTTCCTAATCTGACCACTTGGTACGTTTAAAAGCTGCACTGGGGGGAATTTTGATGTTGAATGTTTAAGTGGGACCAATCCCCAACTAACTCACGCACCACCATTCAACTAATTTAAACATTTTAGTCTTCTTAAATTCTCTAAAACTTTAAATAATGAAGATCCAGGTTTGTTCTGTTGTGCAGCATGAGTTCGTGATGACTTGATTTTGTAACTATATTTCAGATCGGGCTCAAAACTTACTCAAGTAACGTTGGTATATATTTTCTTATGTTTTGTCCCTTCTTCTATTTGGATAAAAGGCATCACAGACTGGAAAACTGTGCACTTTATTCTAGGAATAAAACCCAATTACCTTTTGGTGTAATTTGTATGACGGTGTATTTGGAACATTGCAGGTTGTTGAACTTTATTCCACCTTTAACTCTTTCTCCTATCAGATTAACTTCATCTATCTGGCTCATGTTGTTCATCCGAAAAACATTTTGATACCTCTTCCATGTTCTTGCAGTCAGCGTACTGTATCGGGTTTCTGTCAAATTTGCATGTCAAAAGCACGTAGACGGATCCATTGTCGGGAACCCAGAAGGTAAAATCATATCAGTAACATAAGTACTCTTAAGCAATACTCATACCAAACCTTTGCAATGGCTGCGATTATCCGAAACCTTTTGTTTTTTCCGTAAACGAGGCCTCAAGGGGATGGAGCTGTATGCCATCAGCAGCCATGCGGTACAAAGTGAGTCTTGGCTACATCACAAACTCACTTGTTGGACGTCTCAAGCCTCCAGAAATAGTGTTTAGAAAGTCGCCTCCAATGAGTATGAAAACATTGCGTCGCCTAACACATAATCCAAATCATAGGAAAATGGTGTTTGGTCCCCCGACAGCGTGACATCACCCAACGTTTCCCTTCGTTGACCTTTGTCAGATGGCAGGGCTGAACCTGAGATATTCAACATCTAATATTCCCTAAAACAAGCGAGACACAACTGAAAATTATTTTTAGTTAGTTGGAGGCTCTGCTTGAAGGAACACCAAGAACAAATCCACTGTTCCGTAACGCTCAACACATTTCCACTCCTTCAGTATTCCCAAACGTTAAGCAGTGCTGTGTCGGGGTCATTAAAGTCTCCAGAACGTTAGAAAAGGTCCAATATTTGGAGATCTGAAAAAGGGACATTTAACCACAAAAATCTAAATGAATATTGTTTTCTTTATCCGTAATACTATCTAGATTGTTTTGGTGTGATTTGCAAGTGTTAAGGCCTACACACCAATCTGACACCGAAGAACGGACGGAACACGATTCTGTCGCCTCGCGTCTTGGCCAACAGTCGCACTGGAACACACCGCAACGACTTCAGCCGACGGCCAAGTAGCACGTACGAACTGCACATGCGTGAGTGGCAATAACTCTCCTTACCAGCAGGCGGCGGTAGTGTGTATTCGTCATTCAAAAGAGGCAACCGGAAGACAGACTGCGTGATAACCGAGAGAAGAAGAACAGACTGCGTGATATAAACAAATAGCGTGTTCCATGTTCACTCTACAGCGAGAAGCTCACGGGGCTTTCCCGAACCTGAGTCGAGAGCTGGAGTTAAATGACATCTCAGATTTGCCTTCTTAATAGTTTGTTTGGGTCCCTCACTTCCGTTTCGCTTCTCATGCACTGATTCGCTAGCTGAACAGCCAATCAGAGTGATTTATTTTGCCGACAGCCTCCGGAAGGTGTCGGCACGGCCGAAAAGACACGACGGGGCGGGACACACCAATCTGAGTAGGGCGACAGGACGCTCATCGACGACCAGACATCTGTCGACATCGGCTTGGTGTGTCCGGACCTTTAGAGATATCAACCATAAAGATGTCTTCTATCCAGATGGCATTCAGCTTGTGGTGTTCAAAGAGTCTGTACAGTATAATATTTCTAATAAGTACTCCTATTGAGTCTGAGTATAATGTTTAAATGTTGTTCTGATTCAAATGTTTTCATGGTGAGGCAAATTGATCCTAGTCTACACAAATAAAACTGACTTCACTTGACTGCAAAACATATAGCAGGCATAGTATCTAAAGTGTGAGCATTAAAGAAGGACAGTTCCCCAGCATCTAAATGACCTGTCGTGCCAATTTTGAATATAGATTGCTTTGCTGCGTTGCCATTTGTTGGACACATTGGAGATGTCTGCCTCCTTTCCACTAGTATTGGCCTATGGTGCTCAAAGCGCAACAATAATACATTTTTAAAAACTCTAGGGAAATGTCTCTTTCTAGAAATCATGACCTTGTTACTCAAGATAATCTACAGATGTAATTGTTTAAATCTTTCTCACAAACTCGGCTCGCTAAAGATGATATTTTTAAAAACTCGACAGAATAAATGACCCTCACCATAATCCACAGAGCTTGTTAAGAGCAGTTTGACTCTGACTACTTTTAAATCCAGCAAGAAGACTTTTCATTTTGCCGCTGCTTTTAATTGAAACTGAGCCGTTGTGTTCATCAGTAAAGTGGAACTTCGGTGTGAACTATTCACATCTTAATGCACTGTAACTTTTTATTCATGTACTTTTTATTCATGTATTTTCTTTTAATGTTTCTTTTATTATCTTTTACTGTTTTTAAATGCCTTTGTCTGAATGTCTTTCATTTTTGTAAAGCACCTTGAATTGCCTTGTGTTGAAAGGTGCTATATAAATAAACTTGCCTTGCCTTTGATGTTGGAACTATTTTCTTTCCACCAAACTAAACCCACCAATTGTTAGCTAGCAATCTCAGCAAGCTAACGGTTAGCTGCGCTAGTTATGTCATCTTTTTAACATCTGGTGCTGGGATGAGCATGGAACTGTTATCCCATGAGTAGATGCACACTTTCTGTAGTTGGGTAGAAAGAAAATAGTTCCTACATGGATCTTCTCACAGCGAGGTCTGTGTATTGTCTTCAGTAACTGGGTGATGATTTCTGGAGAGAGATGTATTTTCTAGCTCCACATTATGACAGCAGTCTAGGAAATAAGAACATTATATTGGAAAGAAGGGAAACAACTCTACGACTGATATTTCCAACACTAGCAACTCACACCAAAGCAATCTAATGTATTTTGAAAGATGGCACCACAAGTCAAAATGAATAAAAGTCGTTATTTTGGGGAGCTATCTGTTTGTATGTGAATACCTCAGAATAATATACTTCCCAGAATCACAAATTAGCATCATAGTGATTTCCATTCTGAACAACATGAGACCATTAAGACCCTAGAGCACCTGGGAGACTGTAATACAGAGCATTTAACTGGTGTCGATAAGCGCTGGAGGAAATGTGTTATTTAGGTGTTTAAGGGACACGTCTTGTGTGTTTTGGTGCCAATGTGCTGTTTTCTAAAGTGTTAATTTCACCACCAAAGGCAACGATAGACAAACAAGTTTTGTCACTGGAGGCGAAAAGCATAAACAACTGCTTTGATTCAGTCTTGAAAGGACTGTTTGACTGCAAGTTGTTAAATATTCTAAATATAGCATACTGTTGATGTTTACAAGATGGACCTTTCTTTAAGTTGACTAACATATATGTTGCTGTTGTTAACGCCTGAAAAAACGGTCCATCTGAATCTAAAACACGACAGTAACTTATATGTTTTTACCGGACATTCATTCGCGTGAACTCCAAAGTTAGATCTTAAAGTATGGCTGATCGAATGCAACCTCCCCCACAGAGATGATATACCCACCACCAAGTTTCTGATATTGAAATAAACTGATTATTTTCAGTAGTTTTTACAGCACCAGGTTTATTGACTGCCCCCCTCCAGGCCCCCCCCAAAGCTTCATGACCCCCCGCTGCTACCAGCTGACAGTGGGAGAGGGAGGAAGAAAATAAAAGCATGGCGGAGAAACTCAAGCTTCTGGGAAAACAAACACTCATCTTGTTTCATGGCACTTTTCTTTTAACCCTTTCACTCATTCTGTTGTATTCTGAGGGACACAAACGTTTTAAAAGCATATCTCTTCTTTTATTGCAAATACATATACAAAAGATTCTTTAAAGACAGTACAAATACATGGCAAGATCACAGAAGGTGAAAACAAAGTATTGGGAACATTGTGATATTAGGAGATAAAGGAAATGGAGCAGAAAGAAAGGACGGTCCTTCTTGTGATCGCAAAAACAAAAGTTTCAAAACTCATAACATCTTCCAGTTCTTCCAGCCATAGTTTAAAGTACAACTCAAAGGAAATTCACAAATAACAAATAATCCGTACACATTTCGTTAGATAGCCCCAGCCCCCCCCCCCCCCCAGACCCTCAGAGAAAGGCAAATACATACTTAAAATAGACATTTAGATAAGATAAATAAACAATAAAAAAGACGATTACAGCGTGTACCATTTTGACTAAGAACCTCCTGGGTTGAAAAAAAAAAAAAAAAAAGGGGGGGGGGGGGGGGGGTGATATGCAATGTAAATTTCAAAAACAACATTTAATTAGTTATAAGAATAGTATGCAAAATAATTACTTTGAAATAAAATTAAAGCTAATAAATAAATAAAGTTTTAAACTGGGTTTGCCAAGAGGGGGGAGGGTGACCAGCGTGGTAGGAGACTAAAGGGCGGGGGGGGGGTCGGGAGTCAAAGGTGACTTCCTGTAGCTGTCAAACACACGCTGTTGGACGGTAAGTGTAATTTCAGCTGTGGCCATCACACACACTCTCACACACACATACAACAAGTTTGAGAAAATGTAAAAAATCCAAGGCACGGATGGTGGAAAGGGCTGCAGTCCCCCCCCCCCCCCCCCCTTTTTCAAAAATGGCATTGTGAAATCAAGCAATCATTACAAACTGCCAGAAGAAAAATAAGAGAAACATACACAGTACCTACGGAAATATCAACAATCGATAAGTCCTCACAGAGGATTTTGTTTTCTATCATCATCTCTCTAAAAATATATATATATCGTTTCTATCAAGATAGCAAGGCACGACGTGAGCCAATCACAAGTCCAGCTGTTCTACTCTTCAAGTGTCTGATTCAGGGAGCCCCTCTCCCCAAATTCAAAGTGTTTTCGGGGGGTTTCATGGTCTGGTGAGCTGGGTGTAGACGGGTGCTGGGTCCCAGTGCTGGGGGCCGGTCTGAGGGACGGACGGCACCCCCGCGTTATCAGCGATGGGTGTGTACATTGGCCTCTGACTGCTGCCACTCATATAGCTGAAAGTCGAGTACAGACCCGAGCTTTGTCCCGCCGCCGCGTGGCTGTAGTAAGAAGCTGTTCCTGCCCCCCCTTGGTGCTCGGAGTAGTCGTACTGCTGCGCCCTGGAGGAGGTGTAGGTGGAGGCAGGGGGGCTGTAGTGCTGCAGGTTGAAGGGGCTGAAGGCGGCGTGTTGCGGGGAGCTCTGCTGCTCCGTGTAGTGACTCGGACTCAGCTGCTCCGTCTTGATTTGGGTCCTCTCGGAGGAACTGACGGCGGCCAGAGAGTGCTGGGTTTGGGTCTTTGCCAGCCATGCTGTGTTCTGAGGGCTCCCTGGACCCCCTCCTCCTCCTCCTCCTCCTCCTCCTCCTCCTCCTCCTCCTCCTCCTCCTCCTCCTCCTCCTCCTCCTCCTCCTCCTCCACTGATGCTGTAGCTGCCGGTGTACGTGATTGGCGTGACGCTGCCGGGGATGGCGGGGTGTCCGTTGGGGGGCAGGTACTGGTCGAACTCGTTGACGTCAAAGGTCTCGATGTGGGAGATGACGTCGCTGCTCAGCTCGCCGATGTCCACGTCGCGGAAGTCGATGTTGAGCTGGCGTCCGTCTGAGAGAGAGCGGAGACCCCCCTCACGCTTTAGGTCCATCTTGCCGGAGCTGATGTCAGTCTTTGGGGTGGTGGGGGGGGTGGGAGGCCCCTGGGAACCTGAGAGTGAAACAATATGAGACAGATTAGACTCTGCTTTCAGATTAGATCAGGCTCTCTGTGTTCATTTTGTGTAATCCAATAGGGTTTGATTTGTATCAACTTTTCAAAATAAGTCATCAGAGTATAAGGAAGAAAATGGAGCATTATATATATATATATAATAAAAGGTTTTTAGTAGCATTTAGATTTTCTTTCTTGTTTCTTTCATTTAGATTTTCTTTCTTTTCTCCTATTTGCACGAATTCACCAAAGCAAATCCCTAGTAGTGCAAAGCTCTGCTATTTACACCAGCTTCTGATTCTGGAAATGTCTGCCTACTGAGAGCCATCTGTTCTCTGAGCTCACCTGAGAGTTCCCCCGGAGAGTGCACCTCTCCCATGCTGGAGGCCGGAGAGTCTGCCTGCTGCAAGGCTTTGAAGATGGCGGTGGGAGAGATGTGTGTCTGCTCGCTGCCGTCCTCCGCGTCGCTCTGCCCGTTCTTCACAGACTTCCTCCGCCGGGGCTGGTACTTGTAGTCCGGGTGATCCTTCTTGTGCTGCACGCGGAGCCGCTCAGCCTCCTCCACAAACGGCCGCTTCTCTCCTTCATTGAGAAGTCTGCGAGGAAAAGGGACCATTAATTAACCGAGAGTGCATCACTTTAAATGATTTCCCCAAACAAAAAACCACCATGTGAACTATTTAATTTGGTTTGCATAGAAGATAAACAGTAAATGTGCAACACAGAAACCAGGCCAAACTAGATACAAATCACATTACTTCTTACATTTGTGCATAAATCGGTGTTTAAAAACCGAAAATCCTCGCATTGACACTCACCTCCAGAGTTTCCCCAGAGTTTTGCTGAGCTCCGCGTTATGCAGGTGAGGATATTGATCCGCGAGCTTCCTGCGGGCAGCCTGAGCCCAAACCATGAAGGCGTTCATGGGTCTCTTCACGTGAGGCTTGTTCTTAGAAGATCCGTTTACGCGCACGGGCATGGGCACGAGGGTCCAGTCGTAGCCCTTGAGCACCTGGGACACAGCGTCGCGGATGCAAGCGGGAAACTTATCGTCCTCCTCCTTCTTGAAGTCTGCGTCCACACCGAGCAGCCCGTTCTCTGAGGGGCGCGTGTTCTCGGTGTCTGAGCTAGAGCCCGAGGGGCACGGGGAGCCCGCGGAGTCCTCGGACATGCTCGGGCTGGGGGCGTCAGAGAGACACTTTTCTTGTTCCTCCGTCATCTTAAGGTAAGGGTCGAGGAGATTCATACGAAAAGCGGTGTGGTGCCAAAATACGCGTGAAACGGAGGAGTTCTTTCTGATGCCTTACGCAAGGAAAAGTCTGTAAATTAGACTTTACCTTGTCAAAATGACCAGAGTCTATCAGCTGAGATAAGTGCACAAAACAATCTCTTTTGCTCCCGTGCGTAAAATCGATTTGGATTGTCTTTACGCACACGTTTCTGTCAGACTCCTGGGAAGAGTGCGTTTTCTGCAAGTGGGTCCGAGGAAGCAAAAACAAGCCAGCTGGTTGAAAGTCTGCCTTCAACTGTGCAGGATGAAACGGTAAAGTGTTCCTCTCAGTCTCCAAGTAGAATCCCCAGAACGCGCGAGTGCTTTGAACTGCACACTGTTCGCCTTCAGCTTTTATAAGAGCGCGAGCATGCTGCACAGGAAAGCCCGAATCTGATTGGACGACAGCCTGTGACGTCAAAGTGAAGGAATTTGATCCCATTTGTTCCCTCTGCTAACCAGCACCACACACACACACACACACACACACACACACACACACACACACACACACACACACACACACACACACACACCACACACACAACACACACACACACACACACACCACACACACGCACACCGAACTTTCTCTTAAAACACACATACAGACACATATGTGCCGCTGGATTTTCCTAAAGATATTTACAAGGCTATAAGGGCAAAGTTACATTTAAATCGACTTCTGGAATATAATTGGTTATATGCTAAAAGTGATATTTACTATGAAGAAAACATACAAGGAGGAATTCATTGCAAAATATTGATGAAGATTATAGAAAAAACCTGTAAAAAAGAAAGATTATCAGTTTAAAAATGGTTATTCATGACATTTAGCATTATCTTCAATACACACTTTCTACTTTTAAAAACGTTTTCTGGTGTTTTAAAGTGTCTTTCTCTTCACTTTGTCCATAATCACAGTTACAGCATGTGGTCAATAGGGGGAGACAGCAGTCTAGGAACACACTCCCTTTCTGAAAGCAGCAGAAGGAGGGAGGAGGGGAAGAGGGTGACTCTAGGAGGGAGGAGGGGAGGGAGGAGGAGGGAGTTGGAGCTCCTTTGGACTGCTGCTGTGCCGGAGTTGCTGTCAAACATCAGCTCCTGATTTGTATCTTATTCCCAACAACTGAGCAATGATCCGCTGAATGGTGAATACTGTTCACTTTGCTGACTGCCCAACTTCCACACTGACCTTTTTTTACCAAATGTTCCTCATAAAGTCAAGACATGTTTTTTAAGAGCTGTGTTTCACAGAATTTTAACTTTATTTCCTTTCTGGATTTATAGAGATATTTGAATCCTAACTGTTTCAATACACTACTAGTTTTGTAAAAGCGCTGATGACTTTAAGCATCAGATCAACTGACGGGAGCATTGAGATCCTTTACGTGCATAAAAGTAGCAATACACCCAGGTCAAAAATACTTAATTACAACCTGCTTTCACAATGTTAAAGAGAAATACAGAATGACTATCGGTGAAATATAAAAAAAGCTCTTACTATGCATAACAAATTAAGTTATATTACAATGTGCATTAATATCTGCATGAATCCGTCAGGAACATGTTAATGTTGCAGCTGCTCGATGCACGGTTCAATTCAACTTCTGTATTTACTGTTGAGGAGCTTCATCTATAATAGTACAGCATATGATTTGCTTTGAATGGAAACGCCTGCAATTGCCTTTAATAGGAGACCCTGGTTATGTGAGAAACACATCTTTAACT
>NW_022992075.1:206600-219248 GCF_902827175.1 Gymnodraco acuticeps
ATGTTGAACCCAAATACCTGTACTTTCTACTTGTTACATGTTGAACTGAAATACCTGAACTTTCTACTTCTTACATGTTGAACACAAATACCTGTACTTTCTACTTCTCACATGTTGAACACAAATACCTGTACTTTCTACTTCTCACATGTTGAACTCAAATACCTGTACTTTCTACTTCTTACATGTTGAACTCAAATACCTGTACTTTCTACTTCTTACATGTTGAACACAAATACCTGTACTTTCTACTTCTTACATGTTGAACCCAAATACCTGTACTTTCTACTTCTTACATGTTGAACTCAAATACCTGTACTTTCTACTTCTTACATGTTGAACTCAAATACCTGTACTTTCTACTTCTTACATGTTGAACTCAAATACCTGTACTTTCTACTTCTTACATGTTGAACTCAAATACCTGTACTTTCTACTTCTTACATGTTGAACTCAAATACCTGTACTTTCTACTTCTCTCATTTCCAAACAGCTGGTTCCTTTAGTCTGAATGTGTGTTTGGTGCGTGATCATTATTCTTTAGAGTCATTGCGTGCCTATTGATTTGAACACGATCCGTGTATCCATCATTTCCTGCTCTTCTCTAAAGAAGAGGGACCAATGGAAACGTTGTCATGTTGCCGTTGTTCAGCATGGAAACATTCATTAGCTAACAATTAGGGATGCACGATATTGGTTTTTTGAAACCGATACCGATACCGATAACTTCCTGCTTCTCAAGACCGATACCGATAATAAAAAAAAATGTACGCCACTAATTATTTTAACGCGATTAACGCATGTGTATTTTTTTTCCTCGGCCGCCCCGTAGTTTCAGAGCGCATCAAGTTTAAAATACCATCTACAAGCTGATGCTGACAGCCCCGCTCCTGCCGCCCGCTTGTGGCAGACCACACTTCCACGCTCACCGGCAGGCACCGACTGGCCATCTGGAGGACCGGGAGGGTGTGTGTATGTGTGGCCCGAGCGAGCGAGAGAGAGACCTTACGTGCATTGTTGTTGTTAGCATCTGGTGCTAGCTAGCTGCGCTAACGGATATGGAGCTGTTTAAAAAATATATTGTATATTATCGGGGCTATTAATACTGGTATCGGGTTTATCGGGATGACGTCATAATTCCTAATATCGGACCGATAATTATCGGGCCGATAATTATCGTGCATCCCTAACAATGACATTATTGTTCTATTGATATAAAGGGAGGTCAGGTACTCTTTAAAACAGCTGCTAGTTATGGGTACTTTTTACTGAAGTACACTTCAAAGTTCTTTACTTTTACTTGAGTAAAGAAGTTTAGTCTACTTTTACCAGAGTATTTTTAAACCACGAGTATCTGTACTTCTACTTGAGTAAAGGATGTGTGTACTTTTGCCATCTCTGCTAGCAAGTAAACTCTAAACTATTCCTGCAGAGCTTCATGCCTCTCGACACATCCCCCAGCAACCTGAGTTGTTGCGGATTAAAATATGTGCATTAGCCGATGGTAGCGCGCCGTACGAGAGGTTGGAACAGCGAGAGGAAACCCAATCCACTGTGGCTGAGAGGAGAAAGCCGCAGAGGAGTACCGTTTCCCTCCTCAGATATGGCTTGTGCAAACAGCCCTCACTTGAACAATAACACCGGTCTCACCCAGCTAACTAATGACAGATCCACACCTTAATGCTGAGCAGTTGTTTGGGTTTAGGCGAGGGAGGATGTGTGTGAGGGCTGGGTTTTCGGGGGCAAAGAATGGCAGTTGTCAGCGGGTGGCTCGTGCCTTTTTGGAAAACTCCCTCCCTCTAAATATTCCTCCCCCCATGATTCGTCCGGAGATTGGGGTACAAAAGCTCTGACGCAGCGAAACGCTACTCCGAGGACATCCAACCATAACGCAGCACATTTCTGCAGATTATTGAATCGTGCAGGATGAGGTTCTGAGATAATTCCTTGGTGTGTGTTCGGTTCGTACTGTTACAACTTGTCTCTTGGCCAGAAGCTCCACTTCCTCCATCTGTCCTGTGGTTGATGGTAATTGAAGCCTTGCAGTGTGTAATGATTTGATGATCTTATGAGGTTGATTTGGAGTCAGGTGGAGGGTCATTTGATCTGCATATAAATCCATCAGCAACCTCTTTCTAGACAGAATAATTCCTATCAAGTTCTTTCAGAAATATGTCGAATAAGTCCGGTATATCTTTCCCTTGGTAGCCCACCATACAAACTATTACCTCACCGTGTGCAAAACACTACTTATCAGTGGCGAGCCGTCAGGGCCCTCTAGGCCCTCTGTGAGGGCCTAAGATATTCTAAAAAATAATATTTGAAAACATTAAAAAAATAAATAAATATGTTGTTGTTACATTTTTCATTAGTTTTACCAAAATAACTTGATTTAATTGTATTTAAAATAATATTTCCAAAGAAATAAATCCTTCGAATCTGCCTGTTCAGTTTCTGTTGGAATGTGAAGGGTTAAATGCCGTCTCTGTGAGTTAGTGAAGACAGGAGAGCTTGAATTTACTCCCACTGTTTGTTTCCAAGTCAAGATTTAAACTACAGCTCCAAAAAAAGATTGGAGCTGGGCGTGTCTGAAGCTTGGGGATTTTATTCAAGCAACGCGACCAACAACCAATCACATGAATCTCCCGCCCCCGACATACAAAGCAAAAACCCCCGGGGATTTTATGCGAGCAATATATATATATATATAAACTCCCCAAACAGGCGAAAACCTACCAGTTTCACCCACTGTCTCTGCCACCTCCCTCCATGCCTGGTTCCTCCGGTTTGTATCCCGGTAGGTGAAGAGGGTCTGGTCATACAAAACCGGGTGATTTGCTACGGCGATAATTAGTTTCTCCTCCATCTTTTTTTGAAATATAGAAATGAACGGCGGGATATATTACTCCCAGCTTAGACGCGGTTTGATTGGCTACGGCTTGAGCTGTCAGATTTTCCGAAACGGGATTTGATTAGCTGGCACTGGCTACTCCGGCGTCTCCGGCGTCAGAAGTTGAACATTGTTCAACTTGAACATTGTTCAACTTCTGAAGCCGGAGACGGACCGCTATGCTACCCACAATTCAGTTCGGCGAAAAAGCGAGGCAACGTGACGTCACCCCATTCAAAGTGAATGGGCAGATTGAAGCTGTCGACGCTGTAGTGTGGACGGGCCGTGACGCCGGAGACGGCGGAGACGGACCGCTATGCTACCCACAATTCAGTTCGGCGAAAAGCGAGGCAACGTGACGTCACCCCATTCAAAGTGAATGGGCAGACGCGTTGGAAACTGTTTTTGAAGCTGTTGACGCTGTTGACGCTGTAGTGTGGACGCAGCGTGGGCCAGCTATAGTAACTCAACGAGAGAGTAATGTCAAATGACAGTACAATTGACCAATCATATCTTCCCTCTAAATGGGCGGGCTTTATTTTCGCGGACTTTATGACAAGTTCCGCCTGCTGTGACGCGTCCTAAAACCCGGAAGTAAGCTTCGCTCGGATTCCCTCGACAGAAAGCATTGGGATTTCTCCATAGGATTTTGGAAAATAGCTCGAAATAAGGTCTGTGGAAAACGAACCTGTTAGATAAATGCACGTTTTGTTCAGCCGGATAATATCCACATGTCTACCCTACTTTTATTATTTTCGAATCATAAATCTAATCGATAGATTTATAATTAGCATAAGTTCGTTCATGATGGCTCACTTCAGTGATAGTGATGACATCGTTGCGAAATTATTAACCGAGTCATTTTCAAGATTGAGTTACAACGATAAACTGGAGTGGCAAAGGATCAGCTGAAGCAAGTGCTTCATCCAAAAGGACAGGAGGATGGACTTTGTGTTTCAGTGATTTGATCATCAAAGGTAGGCCTAAGTCATTTTCAATGCGGGCCGCCGTGCCGACTTCATTCATTTGTAATTGTTACTTGGCTGTGGGTGCCCTGTCATGATAGGTGTTTATATAAATGGTGTTGTTTTGTGTGGTAGAGGGTCGCTGTCATTGATGCGTTTTGCGCCCCGGGCCGCTGTTTTGATATTCCGCTGAAGTCTACGCTGTGACGTAATATCTCTTCTTTGTTTTCGAGGGAAGGGGAGTCAGAGGGCCTATAGGTATAAAAGTCACGGCTCGCCACTGCTACTTATTAACACTACTTATTAACACTACTTACTTACATTATATCTACATTATTACTGGCAGCTAATGTTCTTGGACTACTTAATACAGGAGCAAAGCTTATACATTGCAATACTTTTGACTAGTTACTTCTTTTATTCTTTCACACACATACGGGTTTTGGGCCGAGGGCGACACCGTACTTCCGGTATCCGCCATTTCACACGAGGTGCAAGCAGAATATCATAGTCTATTGCCTTAATCAATATAGTCAACTCTAAAATACCACATATATGCAATGGCATGATAATATTATTGTGACAAGTGGGGTATTCACCTGGTGTTTCTAGAAGATAGACGTAGATGCTGCCAAAATCGACCGAAGGCCACTTTCGAGAGTCGTTTTTCCATACATCTGCAGGCAGTCTGTAAGGGCAATCGGACAACCCACACAGCTCTAGTTTACGCTGGTAACGACCTAGAGCACACCCCTCAAGTCCAGAGATGTGATCCGAAGACATGCAGCGATTTCTTCGGTCGTTAATTCAGAAAAAACACCTAGTGCGCTCTGCCTGGCTACATTAGCTAGCTGTTCATATTAGCACCTCCAGGATAATTGCACCTCCAGAAAAATGGCGTATTTATATATATATATATATATATGGCGCGCGTTGCATTGTGGGTAGCTCGTGACGTCACTGTGTGTGAAAGAATAATTGGTAGATAATTACATGCATACATCCACTTAGTCATATAATGCCACTTACAGTATCTACTGTTAGAAATTAAAATCAATATGTAATGATATAAGATAGTTTAAACATAGCCTACAGTCATTTTATAACAAAAAAATATTTCCGGTTAACATTTGCCTGTGGTTAAAGTTTATTTTGAAAAGCGATTCCGGAAGCGATACCCGAAGTACCAACAGTAGGCTTGACTTCCGGCTTTAACAAAAACGCCATTACAGCCATTAAAATGCATTAAATAAAAAATCATGAGAGAGTATGAGGAGACAAGGCGTGTTTAGTTGTGTATTTAATGTACAACGTCTGAATCCTCTGTTATGCGCAATAACGGGCATTGAAGAAAGAGGTGGGAGAATGACGTCACCAGCCGCCATTGAAGGAGGAGCGCTGGATCGATACAGACAGAGGACAACGCGACCTCAGGCACTTCTCCACGGCCGCCACTGCAGCTGCAGCCTTTCTCTTCTCACCTTCTGTCTGATTCACTACCGCGCCATTTAATTAAAGTACCCATTTGAACCTTTCTCAGAGACTCCATTGTCTCTTACTTTTAAAGCTTCTCTCCCGGGACGCGAGAATAACGAATACTCTAACACTACTCTACCTTGAATGTTAAGTTATTATTATTTATTGTTGTATTAAGGTGTGCTTGTATCTTTACATGTCCCCACTCTGGCACGAATTAAGTATTTCTGATTCTGAGAAACTGTCAAGAAAAAAGCATTTTGATGTGTCAGCAAAATGATTTCTAGAAAACTAAATTCAGAATAACTTTTGTTATAAAACAGTGCACACGTAGTTATGCCCGATCGCATTGAATCATAACTTGGAACATGTTAAACGTCCTTTCCTGACATTTGGATGAAATGTTGTTCAGAGGGAACACAGATCTATTTAATGAAATGTGATGATATCTTCCTTTGTTTACTTTCGCTGGATCTCCGTCGGACGAGAGTGAAGGACGACTCATGACAGAAATAGTTAAATCCAATGTTGCTCTACAGTAAAAGCCTGCTGGCAAAATGTTGTCAGATTCTTGTTGCACAATTTCTCCTCTGGCCTTTACATTCATCCTGCAGAACATCTTGTAGTGGTTTAAAAACAGGTACGAAGGTATTATGAGTGGCACCATTATGGCCGAAGGATAACTTGTGTTTTGAACGATATTGATATGATATGATGTTGCTTTCAGAAGGAGCCCTATCCTTGGAAAAAGCACTTTTGTACTTCAGTTATCGGCTGCCTTTGCATAACCTGTGACTTCCTAAGTGGAAACGTCCATAGATACAGTTCATGTTACACATCTCATGGTATATTCAAGACCTTCCTGTAGTTATCTGATGATTTATCCAGCATGCAACAGTACAGTATAGCATACAGTACAATATCCCACTGTGTCTTTCCTGTCCTTAGTGCAGCAGAGATTGTGTGAAGCAGGAAGTGGATGCTGTGGGACTGAAACTCCGGCTTTTTTAACAACGACTGCATGCAGAGAGAGCGTGCCGAGCCACTCAGCATCCGCTCGCTGCTTTTTATCATCTCTAACCTACTGCAGATTTCAGGACTCTGACATTGAGATGTGGAGAACAGTATGTGTTTGTTCCTCGTAATAAGTGGCGAGGAACAATCAAAGGTTTATTTCAAGATTTCTTCAGGGTTTGGTCATTTACACAAAACAAGATGTGTGGTAGTATAAAGTCCAATGTTATCTCGATTGTCGATTGAGAGGCGAAGTCCCGCCCATCTACCTCCGACCCATGAGACCTTATTTCGGAGAAAGTATGTATTGAAGTCAATGGGGAGAGAAAGATTATCTTTCTATCCCGTTTGAATTGTGCCACGAATTACACATATGATGTTTGTCAATCTTACAAAATAATTTCCATGTCAAAAAAGTCACAGTTTGTGGTAAAACTGTTGAAATATAAGACTGAAAAATACGCAACTAGAAAGACTACAAATCCCAGAGTCCCGGTCCCGCATGCTGGCTCTCACGGAACCGACTAACTCCCCTTGTGTGTGTGTGCAGCTCTCAACGCGCCCAGACTTGGAGTGATTTTCACCTCTTTTAATACTTTTCGCCTCGTTCTGAAGGAAAGGAGTGAAATGTTTCAACGTGACGGCCGTCTTGGTGTGTGGTGCGAGACGGGAGATGTAGTTCATTGAGCGGTTTCACACAAACAAGTGTTACTTCACAGTTTACGACACATTGTAATTTTTTTTTTTAATATCATATGTGTAATTCGTGGCACAATTCAAACGGGATAGAAAGATAATCTTTCTCTCGCCATTGACTTCAATACATACTTTTTCCGTAATAAGGTCCCATGGAGGAAAGGTAGGGACTTCGCCTCTCTATTGAAACTGCACAAAGTCATTGCACTTCACACGACAGTCGTCCAGCATTTCTAGTTGCCCCCAAGATGTGTGAAGGTTAGCTTTCGATCCCTTTTGGCGCAAAAATGATTGCCAGCAAATGTGCGTTGAATGAGGGGCTAATTGAGACGTTGATGTGTAACATCTGGTGAATCTTCAAGGATAGATTGATTTATTGAGATGATGACGGTCGGATAGGATAATGTTCGCTTTTTCTACTTTTATTAATTCCATGTTAATTAAAAACAAAATCTGCTAAAACTTGTAAGCTGATTGCGTATTTCACAAAAAAATAAAATGCAGAAATAGTTAATTTGTGAATCTTGTTTGTATATTCTTCTGGTGTCGCCAACAAAAAAATCATAATTGACCATACTGTATCGACAGAAGTGATTATATTGAATACTTCAACACTAGAACAATCATTCTGGTTTGCCTGTTAGCTTGAGCAAACACTTTATTTCACCATTAATTGTGCTAAAATGTCCAGGTTTTTTCCAAAATAGATCTTAAACAATTTAAAATGTATGATGGCGAAGATGTGAATCAACAGAATGTTTTATGTAAATAATGTATTTGTTTTAAAAGCTGTATTATTTAGTACTAAATCTGTTGCACACAAACCTTCTAAATGCCAAATTGGCTTTGTTTCAGATGACGACGATGTAGGGCTGAACGATTAATCGATTTTAAATTGAAATTGCGATTTTAAATGATGCGATTATCAAATTGCAAAGCCTGCGATTTAAAAAAAAAAAAAAAGATTAATTAATTAATTTAATCTAAAAAAACAAAAAATGTCTTCTTGTGTGTCAGTCATCCACACCAATCAGAAGTGCTGTGCTCCACACGTAGATAGACAGATTGATCCAATCACCTGCCAAGTGCTTTTGAAAGTGCCTGCCCTTTCAAAATGGCTTCCAACGGAGCTTTAGATGCTTTGGTGAAAGCAACTGTCTGAGTCAGGTTAGTAATGCTCCATCACATGTTTCTGTTACAGGGTGAATCTTAAACTGAAGCTTGACTTTAAAGCAACCCAACGGAAGTTTCATGTAAGTTTAGTTCTTTCACTCGTAGCTCGGGCTGCGGGGGTGCTAGAGACGGGAGCACGTTGATACGACCTTCCTAGCCGGAGTTATGGCCGCATTTTACAATAAACCTCCGTTGGGTCGCTTAAAAATAAATATCGCGAATCGAAATATCTGTCAGAATAATCGCAATTAGATGATTTCCCCAAATCGTGCAGCCCTACCACGATGTACATGTTTTAGGATGTTGCTTCACAATTCTGAACATCCTGTAATTTATGTTCAACTGCAATAACTCAAAGTGGAAGAACATTTAAATTGCGTGTCTTTCAGCATTATTTGCTGCTATCAATATTGATCAGTCAAATTGTTGGCAGCAGGTGCACAAACACTTCATTTAGCTTACAATATTGAATCTGTCTTTACAACAAAAGTTGGGGAAACTTAAATTAAATCACCAATCTCCATCCACTCTCCTTTAACATGTTTTTCCCATTTCGACCAATAAACATGTGGTGTGCTGGCGACCACACACTAAAACAATGTGAAGGCAGCATTACGTCACTTGTGAGTGTGTGTGTTTGAATAACCACAGACCTACTTCTTTCTGTTCTGAGCTCACAGGGATGTTACAAGCTGTGCTGATGTAAAAGAAGCCAGCTGTGGCATCACGTCCATCCTGATCCAACACATCTGGACTCATCACCTCATGAGCTTTCACATTGTCAAAGTCTTCCTCCAGTATCCCCGATCATGTAAGTCCAAACTAAGCCTCCCTGAGCAGAGTTTATCTCTCAAAGCTCTGTGTGATTGTCTCCATGAGGCGAGGCCCCGGTCTAAATAGGATTCAGATGTGTTGTTCCCTCTGTTACCTTTTCAAACCAACAATTGACTCGTGAGGTTTGATTTGAATTTCTAAAATAGTTTGTGAGGTGACGGCTGATTTGGCTTTAAAGAGGTATTACTGTACGTAGTCAACGACGAATAGCAACCGCCTACATCTGCTTTTAAGTCTTTAGAACCACTTATTTCCTCTTAATACCTCACTTATTGTTGTTTGATATATGTGGCCAGTCACATTAATGTCCTCCTTTAGAGCCTGATGAGCAATTCAAGTTATTTACTTCCAGATATAAATGTCTGCACTTGAATGCGATCCATTAGGGCTGCTCAAAAATCATAATCTCGATTATTTGGGTCAATAATTGATATCACGATTATTAAAAACGATTATCCATTTACTTTGAAAACATCCATTTATTGAAAACAAAATGTAACAGTATGTTTTTAACAGTTGATTACCCTGAACTTTAACTATAATTCAACTGAAAAACCAATTTTAAAAAAAAGCCAAAATCGTAATTGCGATTAAAACACGATTAATTGAGCAGCCCTACGATCCATCTATCTCCTACCGCTTATCTGGGGTTGGAAGCAGTTTAATCAAAAGCCCCATTTATGCCGCCGCATCATTAATGCATCCGATAGTGTAAGTGCAGTCGGATTCTCAAAGCACCGCAACCTCTTTTCATAAGTCATTTTGAATCCTGCTATTCCTTAACCCTGTGACGTTTCACACAGAGGTCAAGGAATAGTGAATAGGAAAAGACAATAGGAGCTGATTTTTTGACAATTCGACTGCAACCCTAGTGCCAAGACCTTTTTAATATCTCACCTTATCCCTGAGGAAGATGCCAGCCGCCCTCCGGTGGAAACCTATTTCGGCTGCTTGTATCCGTGATCTCGTTCTTTCGGTCGTGATCCATCTTAGGGCGCTTAAATAAGCATTGATTAAAAATAATTCACCAAACAGATTTTTTGAAGAGTCAAAGACCAATCGTAAAAATGCAGAAATAGCTGGTTTGTGAACCTTGTTATATACTTTTGTTTTGGCCAAGAAAAGACATCATTATTTTACCATTTTGTAACAACAGAAGTGATTTTAATTGAAATACACTGAAATAATATTTCTGGTTTTCCTGTTGGCTTAAAAAAATACTTTATTTGTATACAGTAACCATGAATAGTTTTAAAATGTCCAGGTTTGAACATAACAAAGTTTGTTTCCAAAGCTTAATTCAATTTCCTCGTATAAAGCATTTCAAGTTATCCCCTTGCAGCTTGAAACGTCTGCCCTTGAATCAACATTTAATAAAATAATGCACCAAATGGATTATGTTATACAGCACGTAAACATGCAATAAGTCATTTTGCATCGCGCTGAGGGGGAAATGAGATCGGTAGTTACTGCTGACTCAGAAACTCCCAAAGTCTGCGCCAACACGACAGCCCGGTCCGATCCGTTTAGCCTCAATAAAAACTCTGAGCTGGACTCCTTCCAACTGTTTGGACAGCGCCAGTTTTCTGTGCCCATACAGGTAACGTCTCCTTCCTCACAGTCCCTCTCTAACCTGCGTCTGCACCGCCTCTCCCTGCTAGTGTTACATGTGGCGATAGGAAATTGCTCAGGCTGATTTCCTTCCATCAAAATGTCTTTGCATACAGGCAGCCCAAAAAAAAAGGAGGGAATACAGGAGGCAGGAGGAAGTTCAAAGAGAGGTCTTCCTCTTATCAGCTTGATGGTTTTATCTGAGGAGACTTTGAGTTGAGGCAGTGAATGTTTGCCTCGGGCCCCCACAGACTCTAGAATCGGCACTGGTTGCATCCAGCTTTCTCTGGACATGACTTGTTGGTTACTTTTTTATTATATATTTTTGTTTATTTTAATTTTTTTATCTTCAATATTTGTTTTTTGTATGCATGCTACTTAGGTTACATTAAGCTGTCTTTGGCTCTTTTCTGCTGTAACAATGTAAATGTCCTCTCTGTGGGACGAAGAAAGGTATTCTGATTCTAATATGCACAGATGTACTGATCAGCAGTGAAACAGTGACCATACCCACAATCTAGGCAACCCTAACCCTATCCACAGGGTCTTAATTATGGAGGATGGCACTCCTAATTTCTTAAGCTGCATCAATTTATGAATCAGTCGGAAAAAGATGGATGTTTTTTTTACATCAAACCTTTGCCAAGTGCAGCTCCAAATCCTGCTCAGTGAAAGTCAGGAACCGTGCTGAGCCTCGGTTCTTTTCAGACTCTTGAACTCAGAGCCGCGAGTCGAGCTGCGCATCGCACCACTGAGGCTCGTAATTAAAAATCTCCAGTTACTTCCTCCTTACCTCCGCTGACCTCGTGGCTCAGCATGTACCCAGAACCAGTGAGCCTCTGGGGAAGGAGACGTTGAGGAAGCAGAGGTGGGAAGTAGTGCAGTACAAATACTTTGTTACTGTACTTTTTCTGGTATTAGTACTTTACTCCACTACTTGTTTTCTACTTCTTACATGTTGAACACAAATACCTGAACTTTCTACTTCTTACATGTTGAACACAAATACCTGTACTTTCTACTTCTTACATGTTGAACCCAAATACCTGTACTTTCTACTTCTTACATGTTGAACTCAAATACCTGTACTTTCTACTTCTTACATGTTGAACACAAATACCTGTACTTTCTACTTCTTACATGTTGAACCCAAATACCTGTACTTTCTACTTCTTACATGTTGAACTCAAATACCTGTACTTTCTACTTCTTACATGTTGAACACAAATACCTGAACTTTCTACTTCTTACATGTTGAACTCAAATACCTGAACTTTCTACTTCTTACATGTTGAACTCAAATACCTGTACTTTCTACTTCTTACATGTTGAACTCAAATACCTGTACTTTCTACTTCTTACATGTTGAACCCAAATACCTGTACTTTCTACTTCTTACATGTTGAACTCAAATACCTGTACTTTCTACTTCTTACATGTTGAACCCAAATACCTGTACTTTCTACTTCTTACATGTTGAACTCAAATACCTGTACTTTCTACTTCTTACATGTTGAACTCAAATACCTGTACTTTCTACTTCTTACATGTTGAACTCAAATACCTGTACTTTCTACTTCTCACATGTTGAACTCAAATACCTGTACTTTCTACTTCTTACATGTTGAACTCAAATACCTGTACTTTCTACTTCTTACATGTTGAACACAAATACCTGTACTTTCTACTTCTCACATGTTGAACTCAAATACCTGTACTTTCTACTTCTAACATGTTGAACACAAATACCTGTACTCTCTACTTCTTACATGTTGAACTCAAATACCTGTACTTTCTACTTCTTACATGTTGAACTCAAATACCTGTACTTTCTACTTCTTACATGTTGAACACAAATACCTGTACTTTCTACTTCTTACATGTTGAACACAAATACCTGTACTTTCTACTTCTTACATGTTGAACTCAAACACCTGTACTTTCTACTTCTTACATGTTGAACACAAAACCTGTACTTATAACTTCTTA
>NW_022992075.1:219348-254348 GCF_902827175.1 Gymnodraco acuticeps
CTTTTCCCCTTCTGAAAATAAACGATGTGAAACGTATTAACCACCGGCGTTAAGCTAGCAGAGCTGTGATATTTCTTCCAGACCCACGTGCAGTTGTTCCTCCTCATCCTCGCAGAGTGAGAGTGAAGCCCGAGCCCAAAGAGCTGCATCTCGATAAAAGTACACACATCCTTTACTCAAGTAGAAGTACGGATACTCGTCGTTGTTCAAAGAGCAACTCTGGGTACAAGTAGAAGTAGCTTACTACGATAAACTTCTTTAACTCAAAGTGAACGTATTGATGAAAGTTAACAGAGGCGTTTTAGAAGTGTACTTCAGTAAAAAGTACCACATAACTAGGCAGACTGCCTATCAAGATGGTACCTGACCTTCCCTTTATATTAATAGAACAATAATGTCATGTTTAGCCTATGAATGTTGTCCATGCTGAACAACGGCAAACATGACAACGTTTCCATTGGTCCCTCTTCTTTAGAGAAGACCAGTAGTGATGGATACACGGATCGTGTTCAAATCAATACGGCACGCAATGACTCTAAAGGAACTCAATGATCACGCATCAAACACACATTCAGACTAAAGGAACCAGCTGTTTGGAAAATGAGAGAAGTAGAAAGTACAGGTATTTGAGTTCAACATGTAAGAAGTAGAAAGTACAGGTATTTTGAGTTCAACATGTAAGAAGTAGAAATTACAGGTATTTGTTGGTCAACATTAGTAAGAAGTAGAAAGTACAGGGTATTGGTTCAACATGTAGAAGTAGAAAGTACAGGTATTTGGGTTCAACATGTAAGAAGTAGAAAGTACAGGTATTTGTGTTCAACATGTAAGAAGTAGAAAGTACAGGTATTTGAGTTCAACATGTGAAGAAGTAGAAAGTACAGGTATTTGAGTTCAACATGTAAGAAGTAGAAAGTACAGGTATTTGAGTTCAACATGTAAGAAGTAGAAAGTACAGGTATTTGAGTTCAACATGTAAGAAATAGAAAGTACATGTATTTAGTTCAACATGTAAGAAGTAGAAAGTACAGGTATTTGGGTTCACACATGTAGAAGTAGAAAGTACAGGTATTTGAGTTCAACATGTGAGAAGTAGAAAGTACAGGTATTTGTGGTTCAAACATGTGAGAAGTAGAAAGTACAGGTATTTGCGGTTCAACATGTGAAGAAGTAGAAAAGTACAGGTATTGAGTTCAACATGTAAGAAGTAGAAAGTTCAGGTATTTGTGTTCAACATGTAAGAAGTAGAACAGTTCAGGTATTTGTGTTCAACATGTAAGAAGTAGAAAGTTACAGGTATTTGGGTTCAACATGTAAGAAGTAGAAAGTTCAGGTATTTGTGTTCAACATGTAAGAAGTAGAAAAGTACAGGTTTGAGGTTCAACATGTAAGAAGTAGAAAGTTCCAGGTATTTGTGTTCAACATTAAGAAGTAGAAAAGTACAGGTATTTGAGTTCAACATGGTAAGAAGTAGAACAGTTACAGGTATTTGAGTTCAACATGTAAGAAGTAGAAAGTACAGGTATTTGAGTTCAACATGTAAGAAGTAGAAAAGTACAGGTATTTGAGTTCAACATGTAAGAAGTAGAAAGTACAGGTATTTGTGTTCAACATGTAAGAGATAGAAAGTTCAGGTATTTGTGTTCAACATGTAAGAAGTAGAAAGTACAGGTATTTGTGGTTCAACATGTAGGAAAGTAGAAAGTTCAGGTATTTGAGTTCAAACATGTAAGAAGTAGAAAGTTCAGGTATTTGAGTTCAACATGTAAGAAGTAGAAAGTTCAGGTATATTGTGTTCAACTGTAAGAAGTAGAAAGTTACAGGTATTTGTGTTCAAACATGTAAGAAGTAGAAAGTTCAGGGTATTTGAGTTCAACATGTAAGAAGTAGAAAGTACAGGTATTTGTGTTCAACATGTAAGAAGTAGAAAGTACAGGTATTTTGTTTCAACATGTAAGAAGTAGAAAGTACAGGTATTGAGTTCAAGCATGTAAGAAGTCAAAGTAAAAAGTCGGTCAGAAAATAAGTAGTGGACGAAAAGAAGTACTGATACCAGAAAAATGTACTTAAAGGGTCGCCCTATTATCCTCTTCCTTCATATCAATATATCACAGGTCTCAGATATATACAGAGCCTGTCTCTGATTGGCTGGAACAGCAAACAGATAATTGCAGCATTAAGTACCCTTAATCCCCTCTGTTTCAGCCCTGTTTCCAAAGTGCCTGATTCTCTGTCCTGTTACTTTAGATCAGGGGGGTGCCCAAACCAGTCGATCGCGATCGACCGGTCGATCGCGGCGGAGATTCACCAGTCGATCGCGAGATTGTGTCCTAAAAATAGAACAACAATATTCTGTTTTATCGTTAATGTCCTAAACATAATCCTCCTGTGCCAGAATAATGCACATTGTACGCATCAAAGCTTTGTGATTGGCCGGCGTGACCCATGTGTCAGGGCGTGGGCTGGTGGCAGTGGCAGTGTGCAATAGTTCGCTGACGTTGTCCGTGTCAACACCAGGAGTGACAGTCCGCACACACAAGACCGCAATTATGGCAGAAGCAAAAATATATAATTTTCACTCCGAGTGGGAGGATGATTATTTTTGTATCTATTCCAATTCAAAGTCCATCTGTCTCATCTGCAATGCGAGCGTGGCTTTATCGAAGAAGGGTAATTTAGGAGCGGCATTTCAAAACAGTGCACAAACGCTACGAGACGGAACTCCCTCCTGATTCTGCCCTACGCTCCAAAAGGGGAGGGGCCTGAAAGGACAGCTAAATGCACAGCAGTCCATTTTCACCAGGCCCAACAACAAGAGCAAGGCTGCTACCAGAGCATCTTATCGTGTCAGGCACGTTCTTGCGAAACACATGAAGTCTTTCAAAGACGGCGAAGTTGTGAAAGAAGCATTCCTGGCTGCCGATGCGTAATGAAAATAACAGTAGCATTTCAACAGGTTTTTGATATGATAAAAACTCAAGTTAGATACCGTTATTAATCAGCTGTAAGTTTTAGTTTGTTTGAACTTTTATTATAATTATTGTACAAAATGGTATAAGAATGCAAACTTAAATTGATTATAGTCTATTATCAATTCAGGTTAAGAACTAGTGTTGTTTGCATCCTATTTTAAAGGCATTTCTTTTTATACTCTACTAAAATGCAACAAAAAAAGGGTTTGATTCTATTAATTTTGTCTTTTTTATTGCACTTTGGCAGCAGATTCCTGAGTAGCTTCAGATCTGAGTTGTCTTATTAGTAAGCCTAATTTATACTTTTGTAGCAACACTATTTTTATATAATGGCAAAGAAAGGGTTCAGAGTCTTTTCTTTTTTTCCTGTGTCATATGTGGCAGCACTGTTCAATGTTTCTTGAAAACATTACCCACTGTAGTGACCTGTGAATAAACTCCAACTCTGTATCAACAACACTGTTGTGTAACTTCAGTTAAATACTTGTATGTGTGTAGATTAGAAAGAGGTAAGATAAAGGATCTGCAGTATTTTATGAAGTATTAATTGTACAAAGGTCAGTTTTATACAAGTAGAAGTGTGTATTTACCTGGTAGTAGGCTGTCAGTAATGGCTACGCCTCTCTATTTGGACTGGTAGATCTCGGCAGACTGGCAACTTTAAAAGTAGCTCTCGGTTCAAAAAAAGGTTGGGCACCCCTGCTTTAGATGAAAATAAGGAGCCCCTCCCCACGCCCCTCTGAAAGACATTTGGTTACAAAGAACTCAATGGTGCTCTAGGAGGAGATTCAGGTGACAAGGGGGGGGGGGGGGTACCTTGGTTGCTGATTGGCTAATGGTTACACAAGACAAAACATTGTTATGACATCACAAAGTGGCCAAAATCTGATCAGCTCATTTTCAGACAGGTTTTATAGAAATGGATCAAAAAGAGAGAGAATCTTTGTTCCTGAAACTTTCAGAGTCTCTTTCCACAGAGGGGACACATGTTGATGTAGAAGAGACATGAAGAAGAGGGGACACATGTTGATGTAGAAGAGACATGAAGAAGAGGGGACACATGTTGATGTAGAAGAGAGATGAAGAAGAGGGGACACATGTTGATGTGGAAGAGACATGAAGAAAGAGGGGACACATGATTGATGTTGAGAGGACTGAGAAGAGGGGACACATGTTGAGTAGAAAGAGACATGAAGAAGAGGGGACACATGTTGATGTAGAAGAGACATGAAGAAGAGGGGGACACGTATTGATGTAGAAGAGACATGAAGAAGAGGGGGACACCATGTTGATGTTGAAGAGACATGAAGAAGAGGGGACCCATGTTGATGTTGAAGGAGACATGAAGAAGAGGGGACACCATGTTTGATGTAGAAGAGACATGAAGAAGAGGGGACACATGTTGATGTTGAAGAGACATGAAGAAGAGGGGACACATGTTGATGTAGAAGAGACATGAGGAAGAGGGGACACATGTTGATGTTGAAGAGACATGGAGAAGAGGATTTTGCGTAATAGGTGACCTTTAATTCTGTGCCCTTTAACTCTGAGCTGTCCTGCTCTGCGACGCCGACTCCTCGCTAGGTGCCAAGTGATTTTATCACTGGGAAAAACAGTCTCCTTCCAATCTCAGCCCTCTCAGGAGCATATGAATACACTTTACACTCACACGAAGGAAAACAGGTAATCTGAGAGCTGGGCTGCAGGTAAAAGGCTGCAGTGTGTCAGCGTGTGTGTGTCAGTGTGTGTGTGTGTCAGCGTGTGTGTGTCAGCATCTGACCAAGTGTGTGTTCACGCTCATGGATACCTTTATGTGTCTGCACAGTATGCTTCACTTTTAATGCTGCACACACAGTTAGATCTTGTGGAGAGACTTTGGGACTTCTCGTTCATACATTGTTTTAATTTAACCTTTTATTTATTTAAGGAGAGTCAACAGGGCGACCTTTCTTCCAGTGGCGCCCCGTGTCACTTTCACACTTTGACACATGGAAGCTGCTCAATGCAACCAGAGCTTCCTGCTGTCAGACAAACATCAGAAGTCACACCTTGCTCAGGGTTTTTAATGGGGGGGGGGGGGCGTTACTTAATTTCACAGCAGGGTCAGGGATTTGAACTAGCAACTTTAGTGCATTATGCTGGTAATAGGGATGTAAGGGAGGGTTTAAAAGACTTTCTATGATGTGTTCTTAACCCTTAAGAGTCCCTTAAAAAAAAAAAAACGATTCAAAAAGGATATTTTTAGCTGTGAATAAATCCATTGAATTGTAAACAAAGAAGAACAAGAAATAAATCGAAGGTCTTCCTCCAAACTTTATTTAAATCAGTTTTTACCAGTGAAGCATGATGTTAGGGACCATCTAAAAAATGCATACAAAGTGAAACATTTTGACAATTTTTATTTATTATTGCTATAAAAAATACTTTAAGTTTAATTTTGTTGTGTAATTATTATTATTATGTAATATAAAATGTCATTTATTGTCATTTTTCAATTCACCGTTTCTAACATTTAACTGATGTTAGGGACTGACTCAAAAGTGACACATTTTGTACCTAAAACCTATTGTAGGTGCCATAACACTACTTAGCTCAAGTTCATTATTTGTATTATTATTATTATTTACGTCACCTTTATTTGCTTGTTGAGCACTTCCGGTAATTGTCACATGGGTGTGGTTTGGTTTATAAGTCACCTGTTTGATGTCGAGTGCACATGACAGAGGGTGAGCTTGTGCTGTCATTGTTTCTGTTGACCGTTTTGTCTATAGTTACTATGTTTTGATTTTGTTTATTAAATATCCTTAAAACTATATTGCTTCAACATGGACTCTCTTTTCGAAAACGTGTCACCGTTTAAAGCCAAGTTTAGCCTCTCGGCGACTCAATCAATCAATGTTTATTTATATAGCCCAATATCACAAATGTTACATTTGTCTCAGTGGACTTTACAGTTTGTACAAAATATCAGTATGACAATACGACACCCTCTGTCCTTAGACCCTCTGTCCTTAGACCCTCACATCGTACAAGGAAAAACTTCAGAAGAAAACCCACAGTTTAAAGGGAACATGGGAGAAACCTCAGGGAGAGCAACAGAGGAGGGATCCCTCTCCCAGGACGGACAGACGTGCAATAGATGCCGTGTGTAAATTGAAAAGATAATACATTTGCAACATAGGTAGTCCAAATGTTTGGAAATGCATGTGTGTATAATAGGAAGATGAATCCACGAGGATATCCATCCAGGACCTATGATCCAGGACCAGCCACGACTCAAGATCCAGGGCTTGCGATCCAGGACACAGGACCGCAGGATCATCCATGACTCCGGATCCCGGCGTATATAGACACCAAAAAGAAAGAAATGTGGGGAAGCTGGGTTAATGGGAACATGAGAGTACACAGGTATAGACAGAGAGAAGGAAGAAGTAAGATGTCCCCCGACAAACTAAGCCTATATCAGCAAAACTAGGGGCTGAATCTAATCAGCCCTAACTATAAGCTTTATCAAAAAGGAAGGTCTTAAGCGCACTCTTAAAAACGTAAATGTAACTGCATGGGGATTGAGCCGCCACACCTATTTTCATTTCTTATTGTTATAATAGACTTTTGTATCTAACTTATATATGTTATGGGTTACTATGCAATATGTACCATGGGCTGTTATAGATACTTTTTTCGCATTTTTCACATTTGACAGTACATGACCAAACAATATGCTGCTATGGATCATTTCTCCTCAACTTAATTTCCATTTTTCAATCCTAAAACTTCACACCAACTATATTCCATCTGGGCCTCCTCCATGATATGTCAAACACTTAAATTATTAAAGAAAACATGGCTCAATAAAGTTGTGAGTTGTATTTTCCCAATGCTTGAACCTCGTGTTCGGTCTTCATTATTCATTTCCACCCAGACCATAAACGCTTTCACTGCTTAATTAATCATTAATACAACAAATCATGCTTTATTATTTTGTTCACTTTGGTGTGGATAAGATGGAACTCATAAATATTATTTTTAATATTTCTCGTAAATGGCGATAATGAAAGATGGAAGGAAAATCAAGCAGTTTATAAAATGATATTCTGTATTTGGCGTCATCCAAATACAGAATATGAATAGATATTTATTTAACAAATGAATAGATATTGTCAGTAGCTTTGCATTACAGTAAGACTGTAAGAGCATTATCCTGCTTACTTTGCATTGAAATCTCTACAGACGTCGGTATAAATCACAGTTTTACATTCAGCAATGGCACAATCAATCCATAAAATCGCTGCCGTGTTTGTTTTAATCACATAATGTGGAAAAGGAGCCCTCTGGACGCGTGCCACCGCTCTAACATGGAAACTCTGTGTCCTGAAACATCGATCTGAACAAGGCGTGTCAAATGCCCTCTCCTCATCAACTGGTGTTTATTCAATTTCAAGATTTTCTTTTTTTACACACACACGTGTACATTAATCCCCAGTCATACGTCTCCATGCTTCCCTCCTTCTTTCACCATGGCTGTTTATTTTAGATTTTCTGAGGAAAAACCTGCAGTGAAATGAAAATAAAGGTAGCTTCGCACTCATAATATTTGGAGTGGAGGGCAATTTATTTTCCTTTTATTAAATGCTGATTAATATGCAGTGTTGGGGAGACTAATACCGCGGGTTTCATTTCCCCCGCATCCTGTGCTCTGCCTCAGAGGTGCAACTGGGCAGCAAACAAGCAGCAGATATGGAAGTCTGGTTTGAATTAACGGAAATAAACTCTTTTCCAGCGTCTTTTCCTGTCTCCTCTTCGGTCAGTTACTTTTTTTTGTTGGAACTTGTAGTTGTCAAGATGAGGTGTGTTGTGTTTGAGGGCCAATGTATTGTAAACCTATGCCGGGAACTTCTAGACCCTAATTAATCTAGTTGAATTCCTGGATTCAAGTGTGTGTGTGTGTGTGTGTGTGTGTGTGTGTGTGTGTGTGTGTGTGTGTGTGTGTGTGTGTGTGTCCTAGCATTACTATACTTGTGGGGACCTACATCTGTGTACACAGTCACGTGTGGGGACTCGCCGCCCTTATGGGGACAAATTGGAGGTCCCCATAAGGGCAATCATTAATTTTAGGGTGAAGACTTGGTTAGGGTTAGGGTTCGGCATGTGTTGGTTATGGTTAAGGTTAGGATAAGTCTCCAGGAAATGCATTTAAGTAAATGTAATGTCCCCTGAAGTGATGTATACATGGTATGTGTGTGTGTGTGTGTGTGTGTGTGTGTGTGTGTGTGTGTGTGTGTGTGGATTCCTTTTAATTGACAATGATCATGTATCATCGTGACAGATGAAACATTTAAGCCAAAAATGATGCCTCAGCAAGATTTAAAAGCACATTCCTAGTGTTTTTATTTTATTTTCTGTAACTTACATCAAGTCGTGTGTGGGGGGAAATTGTATTCACTGTGAATTAGCACTCCTAAAAAGTTTGAAATGGTCAAAATAGTAACCTTGGACACAAATTACTATTCTATTCGTTCCAGGGGTTTTGACTTGATTAATTATTCGGAGAAGCCAACTGGCTGCTAACGTTGGATATTTCTCGTTTAAAACTCATTTATGTCAAGAGTAAAACCAGACACTCAGGTTAGACTAATATATTAGTTTGCCAATATATTGTCTGACGCTTTGCTTTTAATACAAATCTGATATCAGGCTGTTTGTGTCCTCCACCGTCCTTCACTGCGTCTGGTATGACGGATTCGAGGATATCAGTTTACAGCCTCGCGGTTGTGATGAAAACTGCTTCAGGTGTTTCTCAACCACACATTTATCAGTCTGGGGTTCAGTGGAGAGTCCAACTGTCCCATGATGTTGTGCCGAGATCTTTTGATGAGAATAACATGCGAAGAGGTGACCTGGAATCCCATTAAAAAGACCCAATTGAAATGAAACTTGGTGGAAGGGTGTTGCATTGTTAAAGTAACAACCGATTACAATAGATTGTGGATCTGAAACAAGGGGCATATGATACTATTACATATGATTTGATGTATTTTTATATTTCCCCCTGTGGAAATGGCCTTAGAGCAGTTCTAAACTTAGATTGTCCTTCTAGTTTCTTTGGTGGTTTTTGCAACCTTTAACCCCGCCTTGTTTTGTTTGAGTCTCAGTTCTCTTGAGCGTTTCTGACTGGAACAAGGAGTGGTTTTCAGTGAAGAAGTTATTTTAGAAATCTACCGTATCCCACCTCCACCAAAGAGTAGACAGACAAAGTTAGCCAATGGCACTTGAACATATTGGAGTGAATATTGAACTTTCATTCATCGTGTGTCCAGGACAAACAATTATTATCTTGTCCACCGAATGTGTAAAAGGTCAATTCATTTAAAAAGGTGATTGAAGAATCAGTGTTGTTTGGGTTTTGGCTGCACCTATATCTGTATTATTCCTCGTTTAAACATCTTCTTGCCACTTCAACATTTCAGAATGAGTATTACGCACACGGTTTAATAGTAAGGTGGTAATGCTTGCTGGTTGCATGCAAGGAAAACACCTCAGAGATGGGGACCTTGTGGGGAACTATGACTCACGTCGGTCGGGGTAAGCAATGCAGGTCGAAGAGTCACGTGAAAGGCTGTCCTGGAACAACTCTGTAACCGTATATAACGTGCTGTTTAAACAGGCCTCTGAGAGATGCCCTCTCATTTCCTGCTGGAAAAGCTGATCAATCACGGCTCTCATCACCTTGGAGCCGGGGAGAAATAGAGATGTGGGCTGATTGGTTGGGGACGGAGTGAAAGGTGAGATAAGCGGAGAAATGACAGGATTTGGTGGTCTTGTATTCAAGGCGTTTGTCTTTTATAAGGTCGATGAGGGCCTGAAACATCAAGAAGCATAACATTGTGAAGTCCATATTGAAGCACCTTCATGAAGATTGACAATAGCATTAATAGTTGTCATAAGAAGCTTTGTTATAGTTGAATGGCAGGTACAACACACTTTACAAACAGCACACAATACGTTTAAATACTTGTCTTATTGACCTTATGGGTGGATAAGCAGAAAAACATGTTCTTACATTGAAAGGTTTAACTTGAAGGACCACACGTATAGCTTCTATATGGTCAATATGTCGTAAGAGGGAAAGATAAAAAGAAAGGAGGAAGAAGACATTGTTAGAGATCCGATGTTGGCTCTAAATCAAGAGTTCTCCGCTCCCTCCCTTCCCCAATTTGTCTCTTTGAGTGTTTTACAAGAGCTAGATGAATTGCGAGAGGTAGCGTCCATCTATCACTGCGAACAGAGGAATGTTCTGCTCTTAGTGCTCCTCCCGTCTCTCCTTCCCCCGGCACGGCACTTAAAACAACACATTGTGCCAGCAGCTCTTGATTTCCACTGCTTCAACACCATGTCGTTTTTCAGACGAGGTCTATCAGAAACGTTTAGGCTGAAAGCAGAGCAGACCTCGGTAGCCAACTAGCCCCTGCCTTTTGACTCAGACCAAACTCAGCTCCAATTTGTGCAGACAGGGGCCAGCGAGTGTGTTTTTTTGAGTGTATTCTGATATGCTAGTGTTGTGTTGAAGAAGCACTGCAAAGGAACTTTATTGAAGTTTCTGGTAATGTCTGGAATGTTGCACAGTTCAACAAAATGGACATCTGGTAAAGACTCATTTTGAAACCCATAATTTATGTTACTGGTATTTAGCAATGTCACATTACTGTTTGAGCTGTCGTCAAAATGATAACACATGTAAGGTTGCACTATTATTGCACATTTCTTGAACCATTTCTTCGAGTTTGGACGATGGTAGCTTCACTTGTTGTTCTACTTTAGTCGTCGTAAATCTCGCGGTCAACCAAATCACCAACTTTTCGATTGATTGCAACCAATTCTTGATTTTTTGTTGTTGATGTCATTATCCATGGTTCAAAAGCTCAGAAAAACAACATTCTTTCGGAAATGCGTCTTGTTTTTGCCTTCTACTTCTTGGGTTGTCTGGAAGGCAAAACAACTGTTTGGTTTTTTTCTGAAAAAATACGTTGACGTGCAAATAAATTGCAGAAAGAAGGAAATTATAAAGAAAATGGCTATGGTTTTGTTTCTCAAAGTGCAACATCTGCTCCACGTTGTCTGTTTCCCAACAGGAAACTGTTTAGGTAGAGTATTTTGACTTAACCCTAACCCTAAAGGCCCGGACACGCCAAGCCGATTTTGTCCGTCGGTGGGCGTCAGGCCGACGATGAGCGTCGACACGCCCTACTCAGATTGGTGTGTCCCGCTCAAGGCTGCCGGCTAAAGAAATCACTCCGATTGGCTCTTCAGCTTAGCGAATCGGTGCATGAGAAACAAAACGGAAGTGAGGGACCCAAACAAACTATTAATAAGGCTAATCTAATTGAACTCCAGCTCTCGACACAGGTTCGGGAAAGCCCTGTGAGCTTCTCACTGTAGAGTGAAAATGGAACGCGCTACTTGTTGTTTGTTTATATCACGCAGTCTGTCTTCCGGTTGCCTCTTTTGAATGACGAATACACACTACCGCCGCCTGCTGGTAAGGAGAGTTATTGCCACTCACGCATGCGCAGTTCGTACGTGCTTCTTGGCCGTCGGCTGAAGTCTTTGCGGTGTGTTCCAGTGCGACACATGGCCAAGACGCAGAGACGCGAGGCGACACAACAGTCCGGTCCGTCTGTGTCAGTTCTTTGGTGTCAGTGTCCGGACCTTAACTCTAACTCGTTTACATTTTAATTTTACTAAACATTTTTTAGCTTGAATCAGTTTTACAAGACTCTCTGAACAAATGCATGAAGTCATATCCTTCAGATGACTATGATTTATATCTAGCCAACGAATGTTTAGCACTAAAGGTCAAACACAAAGCTAAAACTATACTGTACTATTTAGCATGAAGGTTGCTTTTAGGATTCATGCACTGAGTCGCCAATCCCTCGTTAACTTGCCACGTCCTGTTGAAAAGAAAAGAAAAAAAAAGAATCGGTGAAATGAATCCCCATTATAGCTCCATGTATTATAGCAGACTTTACTTTTATGAGCTTTTAACAAGTTTCCCAGGGGTTGCAATAATTTCTGTGGTTTATTTTCGGAACATTTACTTTTTCTTCTCCTTAAACGATCAGTTTGGGCCTTTAGCTCTGCAGCCAGCTCAATGCAGCTTCACGCTCCTTCTTTGGGTCACTTTACTGTACTTGGATAGCATACGGAGCCAGCGTCAATCCCCACATTTCCACAATCCCAAATCCAAGTCGCCTCTTAGGGTTATTCCAGCTTGATTGACATTCAGTATGTGAAGAGTAATAATAACCAGGAGCGGCATGGCGGAGGGCAACATTTCCCAAAAGTTTCAAACACGTGTAAGTCAGTAAGTTTGTAAGTGCATACCTTTGTCAGCCACAACATCTTGTACCCCATGTTCTGGCAACAAAGCATGATTCCTCTGTCTCTCTGTCTGGCTGTCATTTCACAAAGCCAGAAAGATTACTAGAAATCACTAGGGCTGTCCCTAATACAATTTTTCAGGCTCCGGTTATTCGGTAGTAATCAGCAGCGAACCGCTTCGACACGTGTATTTCGGTGTATTCACGGCATTCATTTTGTTATTCTACAGTATTGTTGTTTTATAGTTATTTGTTAATGTAACCCAATTTGTGTTCTTTGAAATTGAAAAGGATATTGCATTGTGTGTGTTACTTTCGTTGCAGTTGTATATGTCTTAAGTGTAATTTGGCTTTCTATTTTGTATGGACATGCTTTTATTTTGAAGGAGAGTTAGCGCTGTTGACAGGAAGTTGTTGTTGCTATGGAAACAACGTGACGGAGATTAATGGAGAAAAAGTTATATCTACATATAGAGACGGAGTAAGTAAACGATAGCGTTTATGGTTAAGTGTTAGTACCCCCCGAAGAGGCACAAGCTCTTATGTTGATATTGGAGATTGGAGAAAAACAAATATCCGAATAACGAAATTGAAACCCGAATAGTACTCCAACGAACGAATATTCAGATATTCGGGTACAGCTCTAGAAATCACATCCATATGTGGGAAAACAAATGAGAGAGGGTGAGGATGGTGTTAACATGACTTCCAGCCTCAGCCACAAGAGCTGCTGGGTTTGGTGTTTTCCTTTCCATTAGCAGATAAGACATTGTTGCCCCACATTTCTTTCCCAATTCCTATCTCCACCCGCCATGCTTTCGTCCCATTCGTATATTCCCAACATCATGCTTTCGACCCCCCTACCCTCTCGTTTCTCTCCCTTCCCTCATCATCCTGCATGTTTTCACATTCCTTCAGCTCCCCTCTTCCATCTGTCTGTTCCTCCATCCATCTGCGCTCTGCGTCATGTCGTTATTGTGCGAGTCTGAGCAGTTTGTCTGACAGCCAAAGTGTAACGCTACACCTCTGACCCGGGAGAGTCAGCAGTCTGTAGTTTTAGTTAGAGAAACATTTCTAAAAGCTGCTGTGCTGAGTTAGTCAGAGAGCAAATTAGCTCTTTGGCGAGGGCCATAGTCAATGCACATCCTTCAGCAAGATATGTTTTGGCAACTGAATTTCATTTAGTCTTATCTTAATGAAAAGGCTTATTGGTTCTAACGAGCTTGAGTCATAATACAGGCATATACAAATATCTGGGATTTCTTATTGAACAGAACTTGTCTTTCAAGTTACACACAGAGAATGTTGTTTCAAAGCTAAAATTACAATTAGGTTTCTTTAAAGCCCCTGTCACACTGTCCCGAAATTGACACCCGATGGACACACGATAAAGGAAATGTTCAAATTCGGCTCTGATCGTAACAACATCGCGCCATTCGTGAGGGCATCTAAGCCATCGTATGACCGTCGGTGGAGTTTCTCAGGCTCCGGCAGCAACTTCGTGAGCGGCAACTTCGTGAGGCACTCGTGAGGGCATCTTGTCGAATCGTGTCATCTTCGTGTTATCATCGGTGCCATCGGGCATTCGCCCTCACTCTGATTGGGGCGAATGCCCGATGGCACCGATGATAACAAGATGCCCTCACGATGGCCTTACGAAGGGCAACATTTACACACAAATTCAACACGAAAATGAACCTTCGCAAGATCCTTCGGCAATTTTTTGGCATTCCAAAGATTTTGCCACCGCTCACGAAGTTGCTGCCGGAGCCTGAGAAACTCCACCGGCGGTCATACGATAGCTTAAGATGCCCTCACGAATGGCCCGATGTTGCTACGATCACGGCCGAATTTGAACATTTCCTTTATCGTGTGTCCATCGGGTTGTTTTATTGCACAACAAAATCATGTAAACATATTATGTAAATATTAACCCAATTTGTGTTCTGTGAAACTGAAAAGGATATAATATATTATTTTGAAGGAGAGTTAACAGGAAGTTGTTGTTGCTATGGAAACAACATTACAGAGAAAACGTAATATTTTCTACATATAAAGACGGATAAAGTAAAGAACAAAGTCTGAAGATATCAGTACGGTATCATAGTACTGTAACATAATTGTTTTTGGTACTTTCATTGCAGTTGTATGTCTTAAATGTAATGTAAATGTTGCCTTCGTGTGTGGTTCGGGGCCATCTTCGTGCGAAATTCACAATTCCATATTCGTGTGTCCATCGGGTGTCAACTTCGGGACAGTGTGACAGGGGCTTCACAGAAATACATCCTGTTTCTCTTTTCAGACAAGGAAACATTTGATATCTGCAACGTTTTTACTTAGATGATGGTGACCTGCTATACATGAATGCCTCTGACCAGTGCCTAAAGAGCTTGGATACTGTGTACCATTGTGCCTCACGATTTAATACTGGATGTGGATATCGAGTACACCATTGCACTTTATATGCTGCTGCTAATTGGCCATATTTGTCTTTCCCATTGGTTGGGTTTTATTTATAAACCTCTGCTTGGGTTGGTTCCCTCCTACATTTGTACATATATGTGTCAAAGAGAAAGTCGATATGGCCCTGCGCTCCCAAGATTTTATTCAGATGCTGGTTCCTACAGTGAGAACAGCTTTTAAATACGCTGCCCCCACAGCTTGGAACAATGTATAGAAGGAGCTGAAACTCTCAGATGTAATCACTATGAGGTCCATCTTAAAGGACAGAGAACACGACACCATATGTGAGTGCTCGTATATCCTAAAATCGTTTTAAATGTTGCCAGTTTTGAATGATTTTTAATAGTTTGTTTTACTTCGCATATTGACTGGCTAATGTGCCATTTTATTTGTGTTTTACTGCTGTATTCGTCTGCCTGTCATGTCTGTGTTTTATCTGTTGTAACTTCGTACATGCTGCCCTTCTTGGCCAGGTCTCAATGAGTCTTTTACCTGGTTAAATAAAGGGTATATATAGTTATGGTTAATAGTTGTTTACTTGTTGGAGCAAAGCTGAATGTTCTTGCACCCTTTACTGAAGTATACTGTGATCATTCAGAAGCTAGTGACTGTAAAACATACTATCATGATAATGGTATGTAGGCTTATGTGTCTGCATGATGGCGTGCCTTCTTCTGGGTTTTGTCTGATGTTTGGTTGCTACTTGTTGACTTATCAAATCGTCCAACAGGTTATGTTTTTCAAACTTGTTTCCATAATCTTTGATGACAAAATCATAACGTAACCAGACAGTGTGAAGACATTTGACCTCTTTCAACATCTTTCTCCTTTTAAGATATTTTCTATCACAACAAGATCATTACCTTATTATTATAACTCATCCATCCATCTTCTCCCGCTTATCCGTGGTCGGGTCTCGGGTAGCAGTTCCAGCAGAGAGCCCCAAACGTTCCTTTCCCCTCATCAACCAGCTCTGACTGGGGGATCCCAAAGCGCTCCCAGGCCAGCGAAGAGATATAATCCCTCCACCTGGTCCTAGGTCTACCCCTTGGTCTCTTCCCAGCTGGACATGCCTGGAACACCTCCCTAGGGAGGCGCCCAGGTGGCATCCTAACTAGGTGCCCGAACCACCTCAACTGGCTCCTTTCGACGCGAAGGAGGAGCGGTTCAACTCCGAGTCCCTCCCGGATGACCGAACTTCTCACCTTATCCCTAAGGGAGACACCAGCCACCCCTGCGGAGAAAACCCATCTCGGCCGCTTGTATCCGCGAATCTCGTTCTTTCGGTCATGACCCATTTCATGACCATAGGTGAGGGTAGGAAGGAAAATGGCCCGGTAGACAGAGAGCTTTACCTTCTGGCTCAGCTCCCTTTTCGTCACAACGGTGCGGTAAAGCGACTGCAGTACCGCTCCCGCTGCTCCGATTCTCCGGCCCATCTCACGCTCCATTGTTCCCTCACTCGAGAACAAGACCCCGATTATTATAATTATTCTACATTATTATTATTATAATTATTATTATTATACATTATTCTACATTATTCTACAAGAGCATTACTTTCACAATGTCCTCCTCATGTCACTCGCATGGTAACTAGGCTTGGAAAACTCGGTGTACTACACTTTGCAAACATTTATTATAAGACATTAACCAAATGCATACTTTATGACTCAAATCCAGAGCTCCTATCTTGGAAGGTCTTATTCACCTCAGAGGAAATTGACTCAGCAGGCTGCACACATGCACTCCCTATCTGAGTGTTTGTCCCTGTGCACCAGCCAATTCCTTCCCTAAAATAAAGTGCTGCAAACTCTGGTGTCTCTATCAGAACGTTGAAGGACAGGATGCGGTGTACTCGGTCTAATGTGTGTGTAGGTGTGTGTCTACAGGATCAGTGTTCTCAGCACTGCCTCCTGCTGAGCACTCTCGCCTCTCTGCCAATCAGATTCCTCTCATCCTGAGCCAATCACAATCCTTATTCATTTCCTGAGAGGCAATGGTGGATGGTTAATGGTGCATTTGTGGCTATCTTTTGGCAGCATGATTGCACAAGTAACCCTGAAGCATGCAGCGATACAAACATTTACAGCAGTCCGCCTAGTTTCTCTTTGCAATCACATGCAGTCCTTTAAAGGTCACCTATTATGCAAAATCCACTTCTCCATGTCTCTTCTACATCAACATGTGTCCCCTCTTCTTCATGTCTCTTCTACATCAACATGTGTCCCCTCTTCTTCATGTCTCTTCTACATCAACATGTGTCCCCTCTTCTTCATGTCTCCTCTACATCAACATGTGTCCCCTCTTCTTCATGTCTCTTCTACATCAACATGTGTCCCCTCTTCTTCATGTCTCTTCTACATCAACATGTGTCCCCTTCTCCATGTCTCTTCTACATCAACATGTGTCCCCTCTTCTTCACATCAACATGTGTCCCCTCTTCTTCATGTCTCTTCTACATCAACATGTGTCCCCTCTTCTTCATGTCTCCTCTACATCAACATGTGTCCCCTCTTCTTCATGTCTCTTCTACATCAACATGTGTCCCCTCTTCTTCATGTCTCTTCTACATCAACATGTGTCCCCTCTTCTTCATGTCTCTTCTACATCAACATGTGTCCCCTCTTCTTCATGTCTCTTCTACATCAACATGTGTCCCCTCTTCTCCATGTCTCTTCTACATCAACATGTGTCCCCTCTTCTTCATGTCTCTTCTACATCAACATGTGTCCCCTCTTCTTCATGTCTCTTCTACATCAACATGTGTCCCCTCTGTGGAAAGAGACTCTGAAAGTTTCAGGAACAAAGATTCTCTCTCTTTTTGATCCATTTCTATAAAAACCTGTCTGAAAATGAGCTGATCAGATTTTGGCCACTTTGTGATGTCATAACGATGTGTTGTCTTGTGTAACCATTAGCCAATCACCAACCAAGGTAACCCCCCCCCCCCCACCTTATCACCTGAATCTCCTCCTAGAGCACCATTGAGTTATTTGTAACCAGATCTCTCTCAGAGGGGCGTGGGGAGGGGCTCCTTATTTTCATCTAAAGTAACAGACAGAGAATCAGCACTTTGGAAACAGGGCTGAAACAGAGGGGATTATGGGTAATGCTGCAATGATCTGTTTGGTGTTTCAGCCAATCAGAGACAGGCTCTCTATATATCTGAGACCTGTGATATATTGATGAAAAACTGTAGAATAGGAGACCTTTAAGTTCCGGTGCAGATGTAACACACTCGTACACACAGTTATATGCAAGTTAGAGGAGACACCAGCAGCCAGTAACAATCCAGGACTGCTTCACCGTGCCAAAGCTGCTTCGCCAAGACGTAATTGGTTCCATATAATATAATATATTACACAGCCATTCCTCTCTGTCTCTCTGTCACTATATCTCTCCGACACTCTTTCATTGGGTGGCTCTCTTTCTCTGATTATCACCTCCTTCTCTTTGGCATTGTCCTTTTAACCCTGCATTTACTTATTCAATGATTTAATACTATCTCCGCCAATATAGTAGGTGTGATATCTGTTATTTGTAATAAAAACAAGTCCCGTCAGGTTTTTCCATTTCCACACCCACTCCTCCTTGTTTCTCCACCACAGTCTGAGCAAGCTATTCTGTCAAAAATAACCGTTTTACCGTACATTAGGGCACATTTTAGAATATTCAGACGTTCAGCACGGATATACTGAATGGGCAATTTCGTCTTCAGAGTGCTCCTGCATTAGTTTAGGTTTTTAGGGTTTGGCGCGCGTTTATTTTTCCTCTCCTGTGGTGAGGTGCATATGCTATAGAGCAGCTCCCCCCGGCCCATTTGTGTGGTTCTGTTTCTGTCCCATAAATAAAAGCGAACCGAAATGGGGCTCGGCTCTGGTACCAGATGTCTGGGTTCTTCACTTTCGTGGCGGTGGAAGAAAGAAAAAAAACGACAGCAAAAAATAACAGGTGATGGAAGAATAAAATCCAATGAATTTCAGTCCAACAACCACTCGGTTTTGAGTTGTTTTTTCGCCTTTTTTGGTTCTGGACTAGACTGCAGAAGCTTTGGTTTTGTGGGTCGTCATCTCGAGTGCTCCACAAAACCACGCGGTGGAACAATGACGGAAATCACCCCTCTGCCTCGGAGATTCTCGTGCCAAAGCAGGTGTCTGGGCTCCGGTTTCATGGCTTTTCTGGTCTTTTTATATATGTCACATTTTCTGGTTGATACAGATTGGTCCTGGATTAAATTCCGACACCGCGTGCTAGATTAAATTCCAGGACCGTGTGCTAGATTAAATCCTGGGACTCGGTTTTGGGGTCGCGGTTGCGGGTTGCGCTCTGGGAGGAGATTTCGCCTCGATATGTTTTACTCCATCAAACTCTCAGACCTCAGATATTCTGTCGGCAGTTCAACAAATTCGCTTCAGCGTGGCGAGATACAAGAAGAGGAACAGGAGGTGAAAAAGACAAGTGGAGGTGTGTCAGCAGTTCTGCATGAGGAACCTTGAGAGGACATTTGGAAGACAAATTATACTGACATGATTCAGCAAGAACAACAGCTGGCGGGTGATGGATTTGATGGTGGGGAGGAAATGAAAAGAGAAAGTGTGAGTCAGCAGCTAGATGGAGAAAAAGAGTCAGAAAGTGATGAAGAGGTTCGAGGAGTGAAGATGATGGAAACCCAAGTTAGTAGTGGTGCAGATTTTGCGTCAAAAGCGTGTGGAAATATTTGCAATGGACCATGGGTATTGTTGGTTGGACCTGCAACGACCACTGGAATAAATGACTAATGTTCATAACTGGCATCCAAAAGCTTTTTTTCTCAACAAAGGATATCAATTACATTTGTTGAGCTGAAGCCACGTCCCCTCAGCTCTTTGGTGCTTTTTGGTTTTGTTCAGCTCATAGTTTTGGCTTTATGCCTCCAACTTTACTTCAGTTGACTCTCTATTCCCACCAAACGTGTTCCTGGTGGCAGCAGGCAACTTGTTTTAGTAAAAAACGGTACTTACTAACCATGAAATAGTCCGGCACGTGACCCACTGTGGTTCTACTTTGTTCGGATTACACTAACGAGATATAACTTGGTAATGGGTGAGCTTTAGAGCTGCTGATTTCCATATTAACTGGCTTTAAACAGAAGTCATAGTGGTGTCAATCTTCTCAAACTATTCTCTGCCAGAAGATTAATATTGTATTTTACAAAATATTGAACTATTGATTCAAAGATAGTGTTAAGTTTTTGTGAGGAATGCTCGAGGTGAAGATGTGGATCCAGAACAAACACATTAACAACGACTTGGTGGTGGTGGCGAAGTCGTTAGGGACTTGGCTTGGCAACTGGAATGTCACCAGTTCAAGTCCCGGCAAGACCAAGTGCTACCGAGGTGTCCCTGAGCAAGGCACCGTTCCCTACACTGCTCCCCGGGCGCCGTTCAAAATGGCAGCCCACTGCTCCTAACACTAGGATGGGTCAAATGCAGAGAAACAATTTCCCCACGGGGATTAATAAAGTATATCAATATCAATGTCCATTTACTCTCAAACTTTTCCTAGAAATCAAAATGTTGTCGTTCCTCATCTTCCTTTCATCTCCTGATTTGATCCAAACACACGATTCACTGAAGGCTTTCCTCCCCGATGTGATTACATTTCGTTTTTTCCATTTTAAAATGTTGGCATAACTTTTCTTTGTTTCACACCACACTCTTTTTCAACTTTCAACATTGCATCTCTGAATAATCACATTCTGACAGAACTCCCATTCCATTGTGTGATATACGCTTATCTGCGCACACTTTGAGAGTTGTCTGAGGCTTACAGCTCAGTTCCCAAGAGTCTGTTTGGAAAGCAGCAAACTCTTTCACACTGACAGACTTTGTCCCTCCTACAGAGGACCTGCGGAGCGTCAGTGTCACATTCATGAGGTTGGCCACATCATATGGTGTGTCACTTACTGTGGGATGGCCATATGGACCACAGGGATGCTATGGATGATAACAGAGATGTTGAGAATATATTGTCATAAACACATATGGAACAAAGTTATTTACTTTGTTGTTTGGTTTTTGGACATTTAAAAAGTTGTCAGTATGACGAGTTTGCATTTTTAAGTGTTGCTTTAAAGGTCTCCTATTATACTGTTCTTCATCAATATATCACAGGTCTCAGATATATCCAGAACCTGTCTCTGATTGGCTGAAACACCAAACAGATCATTGCAGCATTACCCATAATCCCCTCTGTTTCAGCCCTGTTTCCAAAGTGCTGATTCTCTGTCTGTTACTTTAGATGAAAATAAGGAGCCCCTCTTACGGCTTTCACACCAGCGCTTTTCCCTTTCTAGCTCCGAGCTAGAGCTTTTCTGGTTCAGCTCCGGTTTCCCTTTTCTGCTCCCGCTCTGTTCACACCGCCCAGCACCCGACTGGTGCTGCCGCTGCTGCGTCATGACGTCACCGTTTACATCGCTGATTTGCTCCCCAACGGCGTTACGGCGCTCACAACAACAACAACAACAACGGGGAACTGCGTCGGGTCGATGATCGTGTTGCTTTTAATCACACGAAGCCAGATTAAATTGAATAACGACTTCTTCAACCTTATGCTTTTCTCCAGAGTGCCGTGGTTCATTGTTTATTAATGTGTTTCTGCAGCATTTACCGACCACTGCAGTGTTGGCTGCTCTTCCACGGGAGTTTATTCTCCTCCGTTAGCTCCCGGTTAGCTCACACTGCAGCGGCCGCTCTAAAGTATTCACTGTCCGACTCACACAAGCAGCTGATACATATCCCCAGTTCCCCTTAGCCTAAGTGAATGTGTGTCAGTCTGAATTGACGCTGTTTGGTATCACAACGCTGTTATGAAAGTTTATCTGGTATAAAATGGGTGATGTTACCATAGCAACCGAAGCTAAACTGACTACTTGCTATTGCTATCCTATTGTGGCATAAACCGTTTTCTACAGGCACATTTTACCGGCGTATTTGTATTATGATTCTACTTGTGATAGTCGGACACGACAACCTGTGCAGCCCATGTATTGATTCCATCCGATAGCTGCTATAATACAAAACAACACGTCTGCCTCTCTCCACAATGATCAATAACAGTGAACGGATGGTCAAAGTAAGGTACAAATAAACAGAATCACACGAAGCCTGGTTAGTGTTGCCTGACTTTATAAAGTGTGTTTATAAGCACTACTGCTTGTAGGCAGGCATGACAGTCGACCCATGTTCAGGGGAGGAGGGTTTAGTTTCCTGCACGCCTCGACGTAAGAGAGACGCAAGCGACACCACCTCTTAGCTCCGAAGCTCTTGCCTCTAGACCGACAATTTTTTGGAGCTGGAAGTGAACCCGATTCCAGAGCTAAGAGCCGGCGCCGCTGCGGTGTGAACAGGAAAAACCGGTGCTTTTCAGGCTCCAGCTCCGAGCCGGAGCTGAACAAGCGCTGGTGTGAAAGATCTGAGAGATATTTGGTTACAAAGAACTCAATGGTGCTCTAGGAGGAGATTCAGGTGATAAGGGGGGGGGGGGGGGGGGGTTACCTTGGTTGCTGATTGGCTAATGGTTACACAAGACAAAACATCGTTATGACATCACAAAGTGGCCAAAATCTGATCAGCTCATTTTCAGACAGGTTTTTATAGAAATTGATCAAAAAGAGAGAGAATCTTTGTTCCTGAGACTTTCAGAGTCTCTTTCCACAGAGGGGACACATGTTGATCTAGAAGAGACATGAAGAAGAGGGGACACATGTTGATGTAGAAGAGACATGAAGAAGAGGGGACACATGTTGATGTAGAAGAGACATGAAGAAGAGGGGACACATGTTGATGTAGAAGAGACATGAAGAAGAGGGGACACATGTTGATGTAGAAAAGACATGAAGAAGAGGGGACACATGTTGATGTAGAAGAGACATGAAGAAGAGGGGACACATGTTGATGTAGAAGAGACGTGAAGAAGAGGGGACACATGTTGATGTAGAAGAGACATGAAGAAGAGGGGACACATGTTGATGTAGAAGAGACATGGAGAAGAGGGACACATGTTGATGTAGAAGAGACATGAGAAGAGGGGACACATGTTGATGTAGAAGAGACATGAAGAAGAGGGGACACATGTTGATGTAGAAGAGACATGAAGAAGAGGGGACACATGTTGATGTAGAAGAGACATGAAGAAGAGGGGACACATGTTGATGTAGAAAGAGACATGAAGAAGAGGGGACACATGTTGATGTAGAAGAGACGTGAAGAAGAGGGGACACATGTTGATGTAGAAGAGACATGAAGAAGAGGGGACACATGTTGATGTAGAAGAGACATGAAGAAGAGGGGACACATGTTGATGTAGAAGAGACATGAAGAAGAGGGGACACATGTTGATGTAGAAGAGACATGAAGAAGGGGATTTTAAATAATAGGTGACCTTTAAGGGTTGTTTTAAGGAAGTGTACAAAGACCTCTGTAAACACATTCCCTCCCTTTGGTTCTCCTCTTCTGTCCATCACGGAGTGACTGTATCTCTCTGAGCCTGAACCACCTGCTGCTCTGTCTGAACCCGATGATGACGGCTCTTTAATTAAAACGTGGCCTGTTGCTCTTGAACTTGACCCGGTCAGATCAGACGGCACGATGCAATCTGTGTCTGTGGACCAGAGAGGACGACTGGGAGCAGAGTATGAGATCAGAGACACACAGGTCATTTGTAATTGGATAAAGAAAAAGTGCATGAAACCATTTAGAAACACAAGTTTTTCTTCTTCTTAAATATGTAGAATGACATTACATTATCAGCCTGTGTATACATTGGCAACTGTAAAAATACTCCAGCAGTAAAATTCCCACATATATAATAAGCCTCTTAACAATCCTATTCATGCACCGGCAAATTAGAACAAACTTAAATGTCACTACTCTCACTATGACAGTCCAGCTAAGATAGATCCCTTCACTGCACACCTACAAATACGATATGGACTAGTGGTTTATTCAAATTGTTAGTGCAATATACGGTTAATGCAAAATCTGTGTTAAGATATCATTCTGAATAAAGTTTTGTCGAGCTGGAGAGATATATGTTTGATCTGTGGTATACACATTGTATTCAACAGGCTTAACAAAACATGTTGGTTTGGTACGGTGCCTCTTTAGATATCACTTTAACATAGATTTGTAATGATAATTAAAATAATGATCCATAAAACACCAACTCGTCAATCATATGCAATATCAGTCTAAATAAATCCTGCATACCTGTCCGTGTGTGAGCTACACAAGCAAAATCTGAGACGGAGATATTTTGGATCTGCAGAATGAGAAGGTGTTGCGCACGACTGCTGGGTGGCAGACTTATACTTAGACTGCGGCATTGTGGGTAGCATTTTATCACTGTGGCTTCCGTGCTGGTGAGTCCTGGCCTCACATGAAGCTGCATATGACCTGTGAAGCTGTGTGTGTGTGTGTGTGTGTGTGTGTGTGTGTGTGTGTGTGTGTGTGTGTGTGTGTGTGTGTGTGTGTGTATACAGGTTGCTGTGCGTAGGTTTGAAGAGACGCCTGATTTATAAAAACACAACAAAGTTTAAATGCGTCCTGGAGCTGGCTGGAAACAAAATAATCTGGATGCTGTTTTTGGATGTGTGTTTTTCTTTGTTTCTGACACTGCACATTCCTGCAGGATAACTGGTTTTAACCGGTTGTTATTATGCAGTATTGTGTTTCAGATTCTCTCGCCCTGTGCTCGCTCAAGAATCTGATCCCAAAACACAAGTCTGGAAATAAAACGGTGCTCGATACCAACTGCTCAACGAATTTCCTGGAGATTATGTAATAGAAAATGCTGAATTGGTTGTTATTGCTCCAAGTTGTGAGCACCTTAGTAATGTACAAAAAGTGAGTTTCCCTTTATATTCCCCAGCATATTACAGTGGATCGCTACTATAACAGCAGTAATGTCAACAGGTGCTAAAACAGTAATAAAGGCTTAATTATAGTTTATATTATGAACATTATTTGATGGGTAAAACGTTAAAGGGATATTTCACCCCAAAATCAAAAGTACTTTTTCTCTTACCTGTTGTGATTTTTCGATGTGAGTCACTGATCTTAATTTCCCATTTGTGCATATACTGTATGTGGACAACATGGTAATATAGAAAGTACAAAAGGAACTACTTAAGTGTCTTTTAATGCCAACAATATCGTATTTTTAGTTAAGATTTTGAATGCAGGACATTTTATTTTTCTCCTTTACTAAAGTACAGATCTAAGTACTTTCTCCACCACTGCTTATTTGTCTTTAAAGAGGAGTAGATTTACAATGTACATCAGTTGTTTCCCCTCTGCATTGATCAGACACCAACAGAACATGTGCTTGTTAATAATCTTTCTTTAAATCAGGTAAAAATCATTTGTGCATCGAAAAAAAAAAAAACTGTCCCACTTGATTTTATCCTGGAGAAAGTCTACAGTGCGTCACTTCAGTCATTTGAACTCAGTCCTGTCTTCCTGCCACGCACGCACACACACACAACACACACAACACACACACACACACACACACACACACACACACACACACACACACACACACACACACACACACACACACACACACACACACACACACACACACACACACACACACACACACACACACATACACACACACACACACACACACACACACACAACACATACACACACACACACACACACACACACTTCCCCCCCCACCACCATATTGCCTAAGGTGGCAGTCAAAGTGGTGCTGAGGGACCACACAGGGAGTCGGGGTTTTAAAGAAGAGCGATAGGGGGGAAATATCGGCAGCGAAACCGTGACTCAGGATGTGATGAGTCAGTTGTGTGTGTGTGTGTGTGTGTGTGTGTGTGTGTGTGTGGGTGTGTGTGTGTGTGTGTGTGTGTGTGTGTGTGTGTGTGTGTGTGTGTGTGTGTGTGTGTGTGTGAGAGAGAGATGGCTCTCAGATCAGCAGACAGCGCTGTAAACCTCTACAACATAAGGTAACACAGAGAGCCGGCTGTGAGCACGGACCAAAGCTGTTTCCAACACTTCTCTTCCGCTCGATTTCCACTCAATAAAACCCTGTTGATGTAACATCAGTATCGGAGCCAGTTAATCCGTCGGGCTGGAGGTCTGCACGAGATGGGATTATTCTGATTTGCAAACGGCTATATGACTTTTCTATGTCCAGGTTTAAACGTGATAGAAAAAGTACTCGGATCCTAGAAATACCCCTTTACAAATAGTCCTGTGTTCAATAAGCAACTAAACTCCAGAAGTATCATCAGCCAAAGTTTCGGTGTCAAAAATAAAAGTATCGAGAATGGCTTTTCCAAGTGTTTTCGTTTTTTCTTTAAGGTTATAACTCATCAATCTGGAACAGGGTTTGGATACTTTCTGAGTCAATAAGTAGTATATACCATATAAACACATCATGTTATTTAAGTAGTAAATATACAAGACAAAACCAACGTCAAATAAATATAGTGGAGTAGAAAGTACAGTGTTTGTCTCTGAAATGTAGCCGAGTAGAAGAAGGCAGAAATACTTAAATAAAGTACAAGTACCTCAAAATTATACTTAGGTACAGTACATAATGCATGTACTTTAGTTACCACTAGAGCAAAGGTATCATATTCATTAACTTCAATAGAAAAATGAACATAGGATGAGCTTTTAATATTTATATAAATAAAATAACCTTGCTAGTCAGAAAAAAACGTTGAATTCATACAAATACATTTTTTAACAATTGTAAGTGTTTTACGTCCAAAATCTAGTGGAGGTCGGGTATTCAGTGGCAGAAACTGTTAATACTCAAGTAAAGTACAAGTACATCAACATTTCACTCAAGTACAAAGTATAAGTACTTAGTTACTTTCAACCCCTGATGTTTACACAGTTGTAATTGGAGCGCAGGTACGCACAGCACAGTGTGTCGTTTTGTCCTAATCTCCTCATGGGCAATTCATCCAAAAAAAAAAAAAAAAAGTCCCAATTACACCGCCATACGACACACGCACACACACGCACACACACACACACACACTACCAAACATGTCCAAATCCATCCTGTGCCGGACAGATACCAGGACCTCCACGGGCGTGTGTTTCCAGAGGAGATGTGACCTTAATTGCTTAAGTCTTAAATTATCTTTAATTGTGCTCGCTGTGTTGCTTTATGGCAATGGAGGGGCGGGGATCTTGGGAGGTGGGGGTCGGCCGGGTTCACGTTGAGCTATAGTTACTGCAGGAAACAGGGCAGTGAAAGGCCATGTAGTTACCTCCAGCTGAGTCCACACACACACACACACACACACACACACACACACACACACACACACACACACACACACACACACACACACACACACACACACACACACACACACACACACACACACACACACACACTTGTCATTTATTACTGGTGTTGTAGATTCATGTTTACTAAAAGTGTGTCTGGGCATGAACATCACTCAAATATAGCCACTGCACTAACTTCCATGAACTTCAAAATAGGAATTTATTTCAATGCTATTTAAACTGGACACTGATCTGAAGAGAGGCTCCGTTTTTTATTATTATATTCTATAACACATAGGTGTGAGCAAGCTCTCTGATTGGTCAATAGGCGTGTTTGATTCCACGATCAAAGAACGGTCAAATAGAACGTGCCTTTTCACAACAAGTCAGTATCCCTCCGCGTCTGAGAAAAACGGTATACCCTTGGCCTGAAAAGCAAACTGCTTGCAGTTACAGGCGTACCAATAATGACGTTAAAGAACGGCCTCTCGTGTATGATTGCTTAATTATTATATAGAGTCGTTATTAATTTGTTTTAAAGCTCAATAAATAACAAAGAAGACCTTTAACCGGCACTTTTCTAATTTTGTCTGGAAGATTTCAACTTGAACGGACATGTTGACCGGCGAAAACAAATCTAACTGAAACTCTGCTGCACGGCCCCCTCGTCCCTTGGAAGAGGCGGAGAGGTGGGTGTTTGTCATCTGCTGGTGGACTACCGGGGAGATCTACAGCAGGAGCACACGCTTGCCTCGGGCAGGGAGAAAAAGAGCCAGAGCGTCCACCGCGGAGAATAAACAGAAGGGCAACCATAGCAACCATCCGCGGGAAGTCTTCTTCGCTGCTTTTGTGCCAGACTACAGCGCCACTTACAGGCCTGGCATATGTACTACAGCGTCTCCAGCGCTTTCGAGCGGTCTCGTGTGAACGGACAAGTTTCTGGTGCCTGTTGCGTGTGGACGGAATACTTTTTTGATAACGATTGCGGTCCGTTTGCAGGTGGAGCGTTGCCCATGTAGGCGGAGCGTCACCGCCCACTATTCCGGACTGGAAAAGAGAGAGGGTTTTATTTTCTGACGCTGCGTGAGTTCCCCGACACCGGGGACACATGTTTATGTTTAAAAGACATCACAAAGTGCATTTTGCATGATAGGTCCCCTTTAAAACTGGACATTATTTAGATTATATTTTATGTTTGACTGCCTACTGTTACGACTGCCGGGAAAGCCTGAAAACCCAGATTGTTTCGGTCAATTCACATTTTGAACATCTTAGTGGGGGAAAAGTGAGTAGATCGTGTCCTCTTGTTGTCAGTGTCGATGATAGCCTTGAAGCCAGAATGGATTACTGCATTTTGCTGCAATATTGTGTTTTATTTGACTATTTGTGAGCATTTTCTGACCAACCTCAACCACTTGCTCTGCCTGTGTTGAGCTGTACTTTAACATTTTAAAAGGCTGTGTGCATAAACTTGACTTTCTTGCAACCAGGTAGACAAAAAGCCAAGCACAGAGAACAGGAGGATGTTTGAGGTTCAGATTCATCCAAGTTCTTAAGCTTTCTAAAGGATGATTAGTGGACGGCATTAAGACCTCTGCAGGGAGGACGAGCTTCTTGGAGGACAGCCAGTCGCAGCAGAATCACTTTCCAGTCATTATCTTCATCCAACAGTTCAGATTTTATGGATTCAACCAAAAGTCCACGGCTAGATTGATAACTGTCTCTGTTGAGGTTTCTCTGGTTTGCTTCTTAATGTTTTTTCCATTTGGCCTCAGGGAAATCTAAGTACTTCATTATCCGATCTGCTGCTTCAGAGCTAAGGATCACACATGCCAACAGATGATATACACCAAGGCTTTTATTGTCATGTGTACATAGCTACAGTGTAGTTATGACAGTGAGAATCTTAGGTCACAGAGCAACACAATACAACTGATAATAGTGCAATTTGCCCATAATAGGTTTTTGGACCACTTACTTGTCTCTCTGTTTAAAAAGCTATATGTTAAGCAATAAGGACGCTTATATTTTGTATTCTCACGTAAAAGGAACCATGCATTGTTGCTGTATGGCTCATCTGACCTTTCAGGGTCACCAATGCCAACATTATGACGTGAATTGTGTTTGTTTAAACATCATAGTGACCACGTTTCTCTGCAGTTTGCCAAGTTGCGTTCCAGAAAGCCAGCTCCTATTGAGATTTAACATAACCAATGACATTACTTCTTCCTCCGGAGCAGCCCAGATTCAGAGACATGTCTGGAGGTAAATCTGCTTTAAATTAACTCTGAACATTACAGGCAGTGATGCTGATGTCTGGGTCACAGAGTTACTGTAGCTGTGACGCTCAGCATATCATCTGAGTGACTGCACAGAGAGGAAACATGGAAAGTAGAACATGGAAAGTAATTTGAGGCAAGACACGACATGCAACAACGTAATTTCTACATGCACTGGTTAGTCTTCTTTCCGACTGATGGTTTACACTTAAGCGTCTTTGGATTGTATATTTTAATTTCAGATGACTTGTAAAGCAAAAAGAAAGACTTCATGTATAGGAGGTCAACTGGGGAAGTTCCTCTTTCCTGACAAATGTGTTTTTCGTCATGCTCTGAGCCTTCATAGCATCACATGTTCCAGTTTCATCCTTATCTATATTTTGAAGGTTTTTACAGAGTTTTTACTTCAATCAGATTTCATTCGGAGCCTTATGTATATCATATTTAATTGGCAAAACATGTCGAGTATTTTCTGATTTAGGCAGTGATACAAATACAATCCCCATATTAAAAACCCTTGACTCTATTATGTTAACAAAATGAAATAAGAACTAAGTAATTGTTCATATATCTGTTCTGGAAATGCATATAGCACACAGAGATGATGATATCTCATTAGCATATTTACCTCTCAGGACACTTGCCAAACAAAAACAAATATTTCCTTATCAATTAAATCAGTTGGGGAAGTTTCATGTTAACATGTTTGGTTAATCCTACACAGCTCTACACACATTGATCAGCTGTAGCTCCTGTGGTGGACATTCTTGAATGGAAGTAGTCAAAGAGATGTCTTTCTGAGTCTGGAGTCTTTCGCAAAAGAGGCAAACATCATGAAAGCAAAGTTTCCACAGCCGAGTGCAACTACTAAAACTGAAGAGAGAGCTTTTATACCAGGGTGTCCGCGGGGTCTTAACAAGTATTACAAGTTGATAAATCAATTTAGCGAAAATGAAGGCTATTAAAAGTATTAAACGGCATTTTCCAAGGTATTACATTTTGTAGCTTGTTTTCAATAAGTATATAAATGGTCCAAAGAGGTTGTATTCTACAGTCTGCCTGAATGTAATCATGGCGTAGGTGTGTAGTGTGATTCTGTGTAGTTTATTGATGGCATCCCGTTGGGATTGACGTCATCAGAACAGGACATCGCGCGCTCACTGCTTGATAGCGCGAAGGTCCGTTTACGCCGGTTAAGCAACATCGTTATGGGGCAATGCAAGTCTGCGTCCAAATGGTTGGCAGATAAGGAGGAAGGACAATCAATACTGTATATAGTCAATGTGAGGTAAAGTGTGTCGCCAAGGTAACCGGTTAAAACTCCAAGTGGAGATGAGGTCTTAAAATGTGTGGAAAGGGTCTTAAAAGGTCTTATATTTGACTTTAGGATTCCTGCATAGACCCTGTATACAGTTACAAGGAATACGTGCTTGTCATGAGATAAGTGACCCATCATCCAACCAATGATCACCCACCATGTGGTCACATGACACCTTGTGACTGATCACCTTCCTGAGTGCTGAGATCTACTTTCTCTTGACATGTAAGGCTTACAGAATATTAGTATTTAGTCAAAGTAATCTTTCAGTTTGTGTGTACAGACAGGGAGATCGAAATAACGTTTCCCACAATCCTGAATACAACAATACAAATATATATAAAAATATGTATATGACACATTTATACATATGCACACATTAATATAAAAACACAACAATCCATGTATACAAAATAACACAATCAATATCTTTGCAACATACATATCATAGCATTACCTTTCCATTACACTCCTCCCCTCTGATATCACAGGTGTGTGTCGAACAGCTGTTGTCTCTGTGACAGTCCCTCAGTGTCGACACATCAGCATCCCCCCCCTCCATCCCTCCATCCGTCATCGTGTCTCTTGATTTCGGGGGTCGGGGGGACGCTGGGTGACGACAGAGGTCAGAGCTGACTGCCATTAAACTGTCAGAGGTCAGAGGTCACAGTGGAGCAGGAACGTGTCTTTGATGGAAACCTGTGCCGGATCAGGGCAGGCTGCTGGAGGCATGTGTGTGAATCCTGGTTCATAATATATGCATTCATGCAGTATTACATATACAATATCATGTACATTTGAAAGGTACAGATTAACAGCGAAAGGGGTTGCAGGCCGTTAAAGAAGTTGTGAGAGGTGCATTGAGAAAAGATCACCATGGATAACATTGCCGTGCAGGGACAATAAGAACATGTAAAAGACAATATTGACAAACAAAAATCTGCACAAAATGTGAAACAAATGTGTAATCAACCCAAATCTTATCTTATCTAAACTAAATTGGTTTAGTTTTATTTAACAAATTCATTTAATAAAACATGCACGACAGAACACAGCAAAAAAAACTACTGCAATGACAATCAAACCCTTCAACTATAGTATAATCAAACCTAGTATAGACAAGTTTCTACCCCTTCAGTTGTAAACACTTCCTGTACAAAGTCTTATTTCATAGTTATATATACAATACACAGAAGTTAGATTGCCAATAATTGATATATCACTTATTAATCGAGTGGTGCAGTGACGAGTCCTAAAACCCGGATGTGATTCAGCATTTCACCACTTCCTGTTCCCTCGTCTCAGAGCCAATGGGATCTCTCCATAGGGTTTAGGAAAATATCTGAAATAAGGGCCGTTTCTCAATCGCGAGGATGCTTGCTTGGTAGCACATGTCTTCCGAGTCACTTGCTTCAGAAGCGAGGCAAGAATACTTCCTGGCATTCGGAAAACGAAGAGTGGAACAGGCGAGCAAGTGTGCAGGTGTGCGTCATATGAGAGGCCCCGCCTTACATTTTCCGCCACAGATTTGGGGAAATTGGTCCGTGCGCAAAGCATTGTGGGAATTTGAAGGACGTGAAGTCTACCCATGTGCAGCCTCGAAATTACCCCCAAACCAAGGACGCGGCCTCGGTGGAATTCCAAGTATGCTGGAGATTGGAACAGTCCTTCGGCGGCACTCGATGACGTAGCATGCTTGAAATATTGGCTTGGAAGCCAGAATCCTCGAGATTGAGAAACGGCCACGGTCTGTGGTCGACACACATTGAAGAGACGGATCAGGTTTTGTTCTACGACATTAAATCATCAGCAGCTGGTGATTTCTGAAGAGTTGACGTGTCTGAAAAACGATGGTTGTTACCAAGTGGCTGAATAGGACTACAGAAGTCGTGGAGGTCGTTGTACGTCATTACGCCGAACACGTGAACACTCCTCTAAGTTAGTTTCTGTTCTGCTTGAAAGCAAGTCCCTGCCTCCTGCAGAGTGTTCAAACAAACGCTTCAACTCGAACCATTTAGAATCTGTGTGTTTGAATATGGATCTGAAGTCGGCGTGACGTTGAAGTCGTGCTGCTGGACCCTGCTGTAGTTCCTTTATAGCATAACGTTAGCATTTAGCTTCTGGCCATTAGATTTATGATTCGAAAATGATAAAAGTAGGGTAGACATGTGGAGATGATCCGGCTGAACAAAACGTGCATTTGTCCAACAGGTTCGTTTTCGACAGACCACAGATGGAACCACAGCTTCCTTCCGGGTAAGTACGTCATCCCTGCACCGCTCTATGAATCAACCAGAGCAAAGTATATTATTTCTGATACAAAAGTGGACGTCAGACGAGTTTTTGCACCATTTGCTTTTAATATCAGTTCTATAACCAACATACCTGCAGGCCATCAATCTGCAGCGATCACAGCGTCAGGGACTATTTGCTGGAATAGTTTATATTGACAAACACATGGGTGGGAGAGGCACTTAATGCAAAATATAGCAGCTGCCAAGTACATTTCTGTGGCTTTACCTGTGTGTGTGTGTGTGTGTGTGTGTGTGTGTGTGTGTGTGTGTGTGTGTGTGTGTGTGTGTGTGTGTGTGTGTGTGTGTGTGTGTGTGTGTGTGTGTGTGTGTGTGTGTGTGTGTGTGTTGACACTGTGTATTTCACAGGCTTGGCATCGCTCCTTTACTCATGTGTGGTCCTCCTGTAAACATGTCAGGGTAAACTCCTCCTCATGCACAATACGCAACATACACACATGCACGATACACAGCGTACACACACATGCATGAAACACAACATCCGTGCATACAGCTGAATGCAGTTCACTGGTTGTACTGGGAACATGTGTTGATGTACACTAACACAACTTATATGCTCTCTTAGTATATGACACACACATATATACACACACACACACACACACACACACACATTGCTTGAATTTGAAGTTTTAGTATTAGTGCATTTTCACTTTCTATCAGCTGGGTTTGATTTTTGCATAGAAAAGTCTACACGTGGCTATTTGCCATACTACATTTGACGTGTGTGTGTTGTGTTGCCAGGTCATAGAGAAGCATATTCAACACTTAATAATATTTTTGAAAAACCTCCTTTGTTTGTAGCCTTTATGTAACCAGGTGAAATCCCCTTGAGACCTAAATATCTCTTTTCAAGGGTGACCTGCAGATCTAAATCAGACCTGAAATCACCATGTTCAAGTTTTAGTTCCACAAGTACAGATACATTGGTTTCATTAATCTGGTCCTATTCAATGTTTTTAAAGCTCGGTCGGATGCTCCTCAATCGGAACCTGTTCGTGTGGACAGTTATGTAAATTGTGTAAAATGTCCTTTTGTTGTTCTGTGTATGGTTTTTTTATGTTTTATGTGGAACCTACTTGAGCAGGTCTCCTTTGAAAAAGAGATCAGGGCTCGTACATTCAATCCCCTCAAACTTAAAAACAAAACAATTATTTGGAATTCTTACTGTTGCAGCAAAAAAAGCAATAACTAGAAAATGGCTCAAAGCAGACATCCCCTCTCTTGACAACTGGTATGACAAAATCCATGAAATCTATATCATGGAAAGAATCACATTCTCAATGAGGCTACAGGAAAACACATTTGAGGAAATATGGAAAAAGTGGAGAATTTACATATCCCAAAGACGACCATCCCTCGTTTGACTGTTCCTATACACCGATTGAATGTATATAGATGTGTATGTATGGACACATGTATGTGTGTGTGTATTGTATGCATATATGCATGTTGATATGAATGCATATGTACATGTGTAGACATTTGCTATTTCAAACAACCCCTGTGTACTTTTTCGTTTTTATTTTATTTTGACTAATTTTGTTTGCTATTTCATTTGTCACTTTCGGGTCTCTAAAAATATATGATTTGAAAAACTGTACTTGTATTATAATGTGACCCCAAATAAATAAAGAATTAAAAAAAGAAAAGAAAAAGAGATCAGGATACACCTGGATAAATAAAGGTTTGAAATGAAATGAAAAAAAAGAAATCCTACCGATCAACACGAAAAGCATCCATGTGTAAATAATAATGATATAAGCTGGTAGTCGATTAAAAAGAGGATTAAATCACAATGTTGAAGGTTGAGTTTGACTTGAATCCAGCTGTGAGTCAGTGGTATCGATCAGCTGTGTCTCTGTCCGCTCCTGTGTCACAGACACTTATCATACTCCATGTTTTCCTTTGGGGAGTAAAACACTTTTTTCAGTTCATTTAAATGTATAAGAA